>NC_058407.1:21010593-21048576 GCF_002201575.2 Neomonachus schauinslandi | reverse complement strand
TAAGCGTCTGCCTTCGGCTCAGGTCATGGTCCCGGGGTCCTGGGATCAAGCCCCACGTCGGGCTCCCTGCTCAGTGGAGAGCTTGCTACTCCCTCTGCTTGTGTTCCCTCTCTCGCTGTATCTCTCTCTGTCAAATAAATAAATATCTTAAAAAAAAAAATAGATGGAAATGCTGAAAATGAAACCCATTCCCTTAGGACAAAAATCAATGAACCAGATAACAAATTAACCTCTATTCACTGCTAAAATCTCTAGGAGCAAAAATAAAATCAATATGTACCAAGTATGCAGTGGTTCTAAGAAATAGCATCAGACATGAAAACTAAGGTGAAGCATTAGGCTTATTGGGAAAAACCAATTTGTATAAAATAGGCTTATATATGACCTTTTTTACTTAAAAATCAACTTAAATTCCATTTCTTCAGTGCAGCTTGCCCAGAATAACCATACACAACTTTTTTTTAGTGCTTACTATATGCTAGATACCTCCTGACACATAAAAATGTACACAAATACATAGGTAAAGGCAGAATGTGGTTCCGTACTAGAGGAAGAAGTTTAGCAAACTTCTCAATTGGGGATGAAGAAGAATTTACAAGAGAAAGAAGACACTGTACTTTGGACCAGGGCTGGTGAGACCTTGAATGTGTATTTGCAGACCCCGGTTCTTGTAGATTCAAATGTTAGTAGCACATTCCTGCTCAGGCCAGAATAGATACCCCATAGTAAATCCCAGAAGGAGCAGCTTGATGTGTCTCTGGATCTTTCCACCTCTCCAACTGGAACTGTTGGAACTGTCAAGAGTGTTTTGTCAATGGCTCATCCTTTGCTCACTATATCTGAGCCTCTGAGAAGAATGTTCACCTCAGGATGCTTATTTACAAAGATTGTCTCCTGAGTTTCTATTGCATTTTCATTTACTAGTGAAGTAATAGGAGATCAGTACCATATCATTCTAGAAACTTGCTTTGAAAATGATGTGATGAGCATATACAGTAAATATTTTAAAATAGAAGTGTTACATTTGGGTACTTTTTTTTTTAAAGATTTTATTTATTTATTTGACAGAGCGAGACACAGCGAGAGAGGGAACACAAGCAGGGGGAGTGGGAGAGGGAGAAGCAGGCCTCCCGCGAAGCAGGTAGCCTGATGCGGGGCTCGATCCCAGGACCCTGGGATCATGACCTGAGCCGAAGGCAGATGCCCAACTGACTGAGCCACCCAGGCGCCCCACATTTGGTACTTTTAATAGTGATTTCTTGTTTTCTACTTTGGAATTCTGCTTGGATGCTCCTAAACATGACTTACACCCTCTCCTACTAGGCTCTAAACTTCCTGGGGACAAGGATTGGGTCATATCAATCTATGTAGCCCTCCTGGTGGTGTGTGTACAGATTGTGCTCAATAAATATTTGCTAGATGAAAGACCGGTCACATTATAAGAGAACAAAGAACTCTAAGCCACCCTGAGGTTTACTTGTTACTTTAACTTCCCATCAGGCTTACAGTACTTCTGAGAATGCATTCATATGGAGAATTCAAATGTCTTGCCGTGGGCAACAGAAGTACCGGCAGCAGGAATTTTTTTCTAGATATCTAAAAAGTTTGCACATCAACTTTAAAGTATATACTAGTGGCTGTAGACAAATGAGGAATTCTTTTTTTTTTTTTTTTAAAGATTTTATTTATTTATTTGACAGAGAGAGACATAGTGAGAGCAGGAACACAAGCAGGGGGGAATGGAAGAGGGTGAAGCAGGCTTCCCACCGAGCAGGGAGCCCGATGCGGGGCTCGATCCCAGAAACCTGGGATCATGACCTGAGCCGAAGGCAGACGCTTAATGACTGAGCCACCCAGGCGCCTCAAATGAGGAATTCTTTAGTGCAACTAATCTAAAAAGGTTTTTACTTGTCAGAAACACCTTAATTTTTTTAGGATTACGGGTCAATATTAAAAAAATGATCTTATACTTCTTGATAAATATCACCAGCTGTTTTTGAAACAAGTTTTCTTGGTTTCTAATGCCATTAGAGGGATAAGAACATACCTTTCACGGCACTCTCTCCCTTCCCCAACTCTAGATAGTGATCTTTTCCTTGAAGTTTTACTCACTTAATAAGTGAAAAATACAAAGTTTATTGTTCTTTTCATTCTCATTTCTTTTGAGGCTGAGCAATTTCTCCTATTTTTTTTTTAAAGATTTTAAAAATTTATTTTGAGAGAGAGAGATCGTGAGTGCTCACGAGCCGGAATCTCACAGAGGGAGATTCCCAAGCAGAGTCCCCCCAGGGCAGGGAGCCTGACGTGGGGCTTGATCTCACCACCTTGAGATCATGACCTGAGTTGAAATCAAGAGTCAGATGCTTAACAGACTGAGCCACCAGGTGCCCCAGGAATTTCTCCTATTAATGTCCTCTGTTCATTTTTATCCTTAGCAGTCTTAGTGGTCTTCTTGCTAATTTGTTTAAATTTTATTACATAAAGGTGAAAAATATTAACCCCTGCCTTTTTGCTTGTTGTATATATAGTTTTTCCGGTCTATTTGTCTTTTGTCTTATATTTTTTTATGTGAAGAAGTTTTAAATTGTGCGAGTGAAAATCTCTCACTCTTGTGATTCTTTCAGTCGCTCCCAAGTTTGGACTGCCCCCCAGAAGTTTGATAAATATTTGTTTTATTTTCTTCTGCTTTTAAAAAAATGGTCTGAGTTTTATATTTTAAGACTGAATCCATTTGAAATGTATTGGGATGCATGTGTGAGATATAGGTCTAAATAATTTTCCTGCCAAATTGCTATTTCAATACCATTAATTGAATTATTGTTCTCTTCTGCATTATTTGGTGATGCCTTTGTGAAAAATCACATATTAAATTCTTCTATGCAATTGGGTCTACATCTTCTAATTTCATTCCAGTCCAATGATCTGTCTGATCTTGAAAGAGTACCACACTATTTCAAATATTGTTTTAGAATCTTCTACTTTGTAGGACTCTTCACTCCATGCCACCAGCATTACTACTGCTTTTTGGAAGTTATTTTATATTTTATATTCACCTTTGTCTATTGCTTCACATGAACTTGAAAATATTTTTGTCTTCTCCCCCTAAAAACAGTCCTGTTGGATTTTTGTCATTGATCTATAAATTAATTTGTGAAGAATTGACATCCATTTATTTTGCTCACCTGGGAGTGAGCAGCCAAACTACACCCTGGTGAGGATCCAGGAGCAATGGCCCATTTTGTTTCCTTTTGTTACCCAAGAAACCCAAAGCTAAACTTGTGACTGTTTAACTTACCTCATGCGCATCTCTCCTCTTGATGGTTTTTCAACCTTATAATTTTTTTTGTCTTGCTTTATATAGGATTCAGCATCATAAAGCACATCAAAACTTTTTTTTTAAATAGGCAAGATATAAATCATTAACAAATAGAACTATTAAATAAATTGCACCATATACACTGTTTGTACTAACAACATTGAAAAAAAAGAAGATGAAGTAGTGGGGATATGGCACATGAAAGTGTTACTGTGTGACTAATTTTCCATTCAGAAAACAAGCTAGAATACCTTCTGTGTGTGTGTCTGTGTGAGTGTGTGTACCCATATATACGCATGTGTACAGGTCGGTATTCTGACATACATGTGTGCACAGCTGATGAAAACATTTTAAATGAAATTGAAAAATATTTTAAAACAGCATGGTCCTTGAAACCTGAAACTGCATCGTTCTGTTGATTTCCCTTAAAAAACGGTTTTTAAAACATTCTAGCAACTCTATTTTAACAACATAATTTTTGTTCTAGAATGAAGACCACTATTTAATGCATCAAACTCTTCCAAATACTTCCCCATTGAACTGACGGACATTAGGTTCCTGAACCCAGGGACTCGGTCACAGAGAGCAGCTAAGCCTGCCACCCACTGTCACAGAAGGCAGCCTCCGGATGCCAGGGCTCCCCATGTGGACTAGACCCAGAGCACCTTCACCTCAACCCGTAATTCTGCTCGGGAAGTAGGAAAAGGAAGGGTGGGTCTCCTTGTTCCCAGAATACACCTGGCCGAACCCCCAAATCGGGTCAAGGAAATAAAATAATCGACTACCTGGAGCTTCCTGGAATCACTGCTGATAGGACCCAGAGCACCAGCATCCTTATTTAAGCTGAAGCAGACAACTACCGCCAGGTGGCGCCAACCGCAGCGTCCCAGACTTGAACAGGTTTGGATCTTGCCCCTTTGTTAAAACTGTTAAAACTCGCCTCATTTAATTAACATGGCAATAATGACCCCTTATTTACACGACAGAGGTGTTTTTTTTTCTCATTCTGCATTATGGGTGGTAGAGTTGAATTTTAGATTATTATGAGACTGTACCTTAATTTTTCCCCCTTCCCATCAATATTTTATTTGGAAAAATTTGAAACCTAGAGAAAAATTACAGGAACAGTACAGTATGTAATGAACACCCATATACCCTCCTCCTAGATTCACTAATTCTTAACATTTGGCCTCATTTTCTCTCTCTTCAGATCTATGGGTACATTTATTTTTCTGAACCATTTGAAAATTAGTTTCATCATCTTGACTTTCATCAACTAAATACTTTGGCAAATTGTCTCCTTAGAACAAGGATATTCTTCTACACAACAGGCACACTCAGAAAATGTAATGTTAGTACAATATTATTATCTAATATATAGATCTTGGTATTGAATTTCCTAAATCGTCCTGGTAATGCCACTTAGAAATTTTTTTTTAAATCCAGGATCTAATCAAAGATCACACTCAATATTTAGTTGTCATGACTCTTGGGTCTCCTTAATCTGATCTGGCATGGCTCCTCAGCCTTCTTTTTGGGGGGGGGGCGGTCTTTTATGAAAATGACATTTTTAGAGAGCCCAAGCCATTTTTTGGGGGGTTAAACATTTTTGGCAAGAACACTGCAAGATGATGCTATATTGTTTAAAAAACAGTTTTTAAAAGATTCCAGCAACTCTATTTTAACAACAAACTTTTTGTTCTATAAAGAAAACCACTAATTATTGGCTCTTACATTAATTTTTAAATACACACAAACTTCATTGGTATTTCCAAGTTTGTCATTGCATCCCACTTCCATACATAGATCACAGATTATGGAGAGCATGTAAAACAAAAGGATATTAACACCATAAAAATTGGTAGACCCAAGTTCATAAGGGATTGCATCTAAATTAAGTCCCAACTAGTTCTATTAAATTCTGTTTCTGTTGGATACCTGCCTTGTTTGGCCAGGAACCTTCCTTTCGAAGAGCTACCACTTCCCTCTCTGCATGGCCCTGGTTGGCTGTCAGTCATGGGATTCAACCACCCTACTGTGGTGATTGATTCAAGGATAAGTAAGAGACGACCTGAACAGAGCCAGTGTCTTCCCTGAGAAATTATGGATTCTGGAAAAGACAGTCTCTTTCTTCTCCTGGGATCATGAAATAAAATATAACGCTGGCTAGACCCATTTGATCTTACAGGGCAGATTCTACAGAAGAAGAGAATAAAATTTACACACACAAAATGAAGCAGTGGCAGGCTGCTGGGATAAACAGATCAATGGAGAGATGGAGTTAGTCCATGTGACATTTTTTTAGTCCATGCATCTAGCCATGTCTGAAATTAGTTAGGTCATCTAAAAGTTCCTCCCTCTTACCCCCAAGCTAGTTTGAGCTGGGTTTCTGTCTTTTGCAATTGAGTTTTGACTAATGCACTCATGATTAAAGGACTTGGCCAGAATCTCAGGGATATTTTTCTTTGTGATTGTGGAAGCCATGTCGAGTCACTGAGGAGCCCCGGGTTCCTGGGCTATACATAGGGATGATAATACCCACATCAGGATTGGGGGGATTAAGGAGGGAACTAAGTAAGTACTTCACAGTGCCTGCCTCATATTAGGGAACTGATGAGCTCTAGACATGTGTACAAAAGTCTAGGGCATCTGCCAACCTCTGCCATTTGCTCTGTGCCCTTGAATTTTCTCTCACTCTGCCCAGACTAAGTCAAACTTTGCTGAGAACAGTGCTTGGTCAGGTAGTATTAATTTCTCACTGTCATCATATTGGTCATATTCTCTCCATTTGTCCTATAAATGCAGAAACACGAACAGAGCATTGAATATGTCTTGAGGGTATTCAGCATTTGTTAGGTTATTATTGTTCCAGGTGAGGGAGAAGCCATGGGTGAGGCTAAGTGGAACTTGATTGCACTGACATTTTTGGCAGTAGGTACTTCCAGCAGAAGCTAAACCTGAGGCTGGGTGGAGGGGTGGCGGCGTGGAAGGGGGAGGGGCAGGGAGAAAAAAATGTTGGGGTTGGCTTTTGGGTTTTTTTTTTTTTTGGCTCCCATTTGTATTTGTTTTGGTCTCATTTGTCCTCTTTCTGCAGCAGTTTCCAGAAGGAAGTTTGTTCTTTCAGAGCCCACAATAGCCTTGTGTTTGTTGTTATCAAAGGGACAAGTGTCAAATAGTCTTTCAGAAAAGTAAAGTTCCCAGAGAAGAAATCATGATGTTTCTGTAAGCACCTTCCCAACTCAGGCATATCACAGGGATTCTAGAATTGCAAAGATTCTCACAATTGCTACATTTTTCTTGGCTCTTGTTCTAAGTACCTTAGCAACTGCTAAGAAGGGGCCACCCCAAACAGGAACAAACAGGTGTCCTTGTTTACTTCAGACCTGGAAGATCAGTGGAGGTGGCACAGAATTGCTGGCTGGGGCAGGCTGTCTCATGGCACGAATTTCTGCACATTCTATGGTGTGTCTGGAGTAGGGAGCAAGGGTGCAGCAGGGACCACTCATGCCTGAACAATCTACCTCATGTGGAGAGAATCTGCTGGGTGTGCTTTGTGGAAGTCAACCCATCCAGTTTGCCAACAACTTCCTGTATGTTTTGGAGTTGAGTGATGGTAAACTCAGGGTTGGAAGCAAATGATTTGACCATACCTCGGTTTCAAGGGTCCTGATTGAAGAGTAATCTTTTTTTTTCTTTTTTTTTTTGCTACTTGGATTTACTCACATAGAAAAAGTACCGGTGGCATGAGCCTGGCAGAACCTCTTTGCTCGAGGGGCTGTTAGATCCTCCTGGGAGGGAGTTGGTGCTAAGGACAGAGGTCCAGCACACAAATTCTGCCTGAGAAAAATGTCTCATTGGTCTGAGGCAGGAGTGGTTTGAAAATAGTGCATTTCACCTTCCAAGTGCTCCCAAGAGAGTCCTAGAGGAGAAGCTACAAGTAAAAACTCAAGAGCTGCTCTCACACATCCCTATGAGTGTCTGGAACACTGGTCAGCAAGGCTTTGGGCCATGCTTGGGGAAGGACCCACATGCACAGAAAGAGCATTTCCTCTTTCTAGCAGAGTAGCTGTGAGCATCACAGTGAGACTTCAGGGTCAATGCAGGGAGCATGAAGGATGGTGGTAGCCTTGGTGGTCACCTGAAGGGACCTGAGTGCAGGTTTTGTGGGTCCCAATGCCTCCATGAGCCAAGGCAGTCCGTGGCGTGATGGAGACAGAGCTCCAGGCGGATGCCAGAGGGAGTACTGCACTGGTCTTGGTGACTGAGACCTGGACAAAGACCTCTGTGAGGGGGGCTGAGATGGTGGGGGACAGGAGGAAGCGAAGAATCCTTTATTGATGAGCTCAGGAGTGTCCTTCCCCCAGTAATAAGGGAGACAGGGGAGTGGGACAGATGTAGAGAAATATGGTTTGTTAACAGTAAATGTAACCTGATTGTTACCCTTTTTCTCCCAGGAAGTGCTCTGGGATGGAGGAGAGAGGGGGACGTGGTGGGTTCTATCTGTAATTTCAAGTTGACTTATTCCAATGATAAACAGCTGGTGCCACAGAAGAGGAGAAATGATGCAGGGTTGTTGTACTTAATTGGCTGGGAAGCAGAATTTGGAGGAAGCCTGATTTGGTCTTGTGAAGATCAACTTGTGGCCTTCCCTTAATTCCCCCTGAGGACCCAGAGTCTAGAGGTAGATTTAGAAACGTCCAGGGATTTGTAAGCAAAGCTTCTTGAGAGAAGATTTGAGCCAAAGTACTAATAAGAGGAATGAGCACATCTAAATCAATGTCCGATTTTGGGGCAGCATCTACCCATTAGTCTCAATAGTGGAACAATTCCATAACTGACAATAAAAGGAATCAAAGGGGAGGAAATAATACTCAGATGGCTCTAATACAGACTTTTTGGAAATACCATTTGGAAATGCTATCTTGGATTGACTGTGTATCATCTATTATTCTCTAGTGAGACTACTTTGTACACAGAAGTGTAAATCCAGAGCATGATTGCTGAAGCCATCAAACCTAGTTTTCTGAGGGTTTTTTTTTTTTATTTAGTTCTTAGGAAATTCAGTGTGGCAGAGTACAAAGGACATTTACATTGTAATCATAACCTGGTTTGCTCTACTTCTACCAGCTTGTATGCCCTTGAGGAGATCACGTGACACCGCTCAGATTCAGTTCTGTAGGACTGGAAAAATGTGGGTAATAACTGGCTGAGTTCCTGTTAGTGTATCAGAAACAAGCAATTCTAAGTTTCAGCAGGAGTTATTAATACAGTATTACACTTATTGCGATCTGATTTTAACAAAGGGTGTATAAGCAAAAATAGCTCTAATGAGCACACGTTGCAGACTGAGCTGGCCCCTGAAATGAGGATGACAGGTGTTGACATCTGGAGCCTCAGGTTAGGTCTGCACTGCTTGCCCTTGCTTTTCTATTGATGGCAACTCTGGGGGATGCCGAAGACAAAGCCCAGCAACTCCTGAATCACAGCAGTTATGGTTTTAAATCGTTTGAACCTTGGTTTATCTACTGAGGTGAGATGGTTCAATATTTTAGAGAAAGGCCACTCTAAAACTCAGATTAGACATTAAGCTATAGAGGATTGTGATTATGTCACATCAAGCATCCAGAAAATACCAAACCTGACGGGGAAATGGAGTTGAGCTCTAGTTGTGCTGTTTCATTCCAGTTTCTACCCTTGATCACCCTTAAGGTCATCCTCCATGGCTGCACCTTGGAGCTGAGGCCCCACAAAATCTGGATCCACCCCTGAGTAAGATATGCAGCACATCATGAGGAGGAGGTGAAATTTATAAATGAGGATTAAAGGTTGAGAAGGGGGTTAGCTCCACAATACAGGGAGAGCAGAGCAACATTCCAGACAAAGGGAAGAGTCAGTGTGAGCAAATGGATGGATGGATGGAGGGAGGGATACATACCCTTTGCTTAGAAATAAAGGTATCTCCTAAATATGGCTGGAGCTTATGCTACAAAATAGCTAATACTGACTCTTCTCCCACTGGAAGTATCATAGTGGCTAAAGGCGCATCTATCATATAATTGGCAAGGCCCCAATTTGAATCCTGGCTGTGCTGATTACTCGTTACCTGTGGAGTCTAGAACTAGTTATTTCCTGCAACCTCCTAGGCCTCAAGTGTCACAGTTAAAAAAATGAGGACATTAATATCTACCTCAAAGATTGTCCTAAGAATTAAACGAAATTTTGTAAGGCTGTTAGTGCAGTCCTTGGCAAGTAGTAAGTTTTGGATAAATGTTAGCTTTAACCAACATCATCATCAACAGGTAATTTCCATCCAAGAAAAAGCAGTGACTGATTGCAATAGCCACCTGAACAACATGTAGCAAAGAGTAGAGTGAGCAAGGTCATCTTAAAACTAGAGATTTCCAAAGAAATACACAGGGATGTTATCTGAAGATCTTCACTGGACCAACCATAGACTCAACCTGAGAGATCAGGCCTGGTTTGGAATGCTGGTTACTGAGCAGGGCACAGTGAATCAGACACCATGCACGGTATGATAAACGCTGGGGTCTGTCCGGGCAGTACAGACAAGCAGAATGGATCATCTGGAAAGAGGTTCTAGGGATTGTGGTCCTTTGTAAGAGCTGTCACTCTGGACTATAATTTTTGCCCTCCACAGAGAGTAGCAGCATGTTCAAAAGAGATCAGTTGGAATACTGACTCCTGAGCTTACTGGCTCTATAACCTTATTTACTGTTTTTTTGTGTTTCTTCATCTTTAAAACGGTGATGCTCTACTTAACTCCCAAGGTTGCTCTGCTCATTGGACAAATGACCAAAAGCAATGGATACAGAGTTGCTATGATTAGGGCTGGTGGCGTTGTTACCCAAAGGCATCTAATTCTTTGACAATTTGCTTTTCTCAGAGAGCAGAAATGCCACCTGCCCGTAATAAATATTTCAGGGAAGCTGAATTATTTATTTATTATATACTTGGGTTTATACGGAAGGAAATTGGTTTCTTTAAAACAATAACATTGATTGGCTTAAATGGCAGAAACAGCACTCCCATCCTTATTTACAGACCCTGGACTGAGTTCAAGCACACAGTGGCACATTATAGATGTACCTTCTGACCTGCAGACAAATATGAGGGTCAAAAGATCAATTAAGTAATCTTAACTCGTGAGTGGCAGGGAAAATATTTCAGCTAAAACATTGATCTTGGTTCTGAAATGTAAGCCAGTGGAACTAAATAAGTTCATGTATTCATAGGCACTGGCATCACTTTCTGGCTTATATCCCAGCCTTGGGGACCTATGACTGATGGAAGGCAAAGAGAACCCAAGGATGGGAAAAGAGAGTAAATGGATATTTATTCAGCACCTATTCTGGACAGGCACCCCACCTGGCTGTTTCATGAAGGTAGCTCACCTAATGTCTTTTAATTCCTGGGAGGTTAATTTCCTTATTTCTTGTCTTCAGGTAATACAACTGGTCAGTGGCCAAGGTTGCAAAAACCAGAATCTGACTCAAAGACCAGTGTTCTTTGTCACCCCCAGCCTGACCATTCATTTAGTCAGTCAACAAACATCCATTGAGCTGCTTCTATATACTGGGCACTCGAGAAGCAAAGACACGCCAGGTAAGTTCTCTGCCCCCAAAGAGCTTACAGTCTAAGAGAGACAGACAAGTAAATCTACAATTACCATGCAGGGTGGAAAGGATGGGGTCAGAGGGAAATTTACGGTGAATCTTAATCTTTAGGACTTCTCACTTCTCACCCTCAAATTGTATAAGCTTCAGAACCCGCTAAGCCTGGATTCAGCCCTTGGCAGGATAGAATGAGCACCACGGACATGGAGATAAAACATGTGTGTCAGCCACAAAGGATCCCAGGAGCCAGCACATGAAATGAGACTGGAGTGAGAGAGGGATTTTAGCTACACTAAGAAGTGGAGGTCAGGTGTGGGATGGGCAAAGAGAATAGTTGACAGTATGTTAACTTATTCAGGAAGCCATGAGATGGATGGTTGTTGAGAAAGGTGTGTTGGCTGTGGGGGTGGCCAGCAGGGGATGGGGTGCTGGTGAGGGAGGGGCAGGTGAGATATTGGGCTAGTGTAGAAAAGGACTTTTATGCTAAATTCTATAGAACTTTAACTTTTATCCTTCAAGCTGGAAGGAACTATTGAAGGATTTTTAGGACTCCTTTTTTAGGATTATAATTTACAAGCATCCCCCTGGCAGGTAGGATGACCTGGAATTACGGTGACCAACTGTTACTCAGGACTTTGTTGGTTTTAGAATCGAGAGTTCTGCATCCTGGAAAACCCCTCAGTCCCAGGGAAACCAGGACAGTTGGTCACCCTACCTGGAGGAGGGTGGGCCCAAAGCAAGAGAAGGTGCTTTCAGTGATCTCCCCTGAACTCTAGAGTCTTCATGCATGCAGGTACCCACTTGGCAGCTCCACTTCTACGTCAAGTTGGCATCTCAAAATCAGTGTGTTTAAAACCTCATGGCCTTTGAACTTGTTCCCTCTGCCAGAAATGCTGTTCCCCACATAACTCATGGTTCACCTGTTCACCTCCTTCAGGCCCTTACTCAGTCTTACTCTCCCAGTGAGGCTGTCCCTGAACCCTTACCCTTGCTGTTCCCTATCCCTATCCTTGCTTGGAATGTCACTCTTTGAGAGAGCATAGAAACTCTACATCCCCTTGCCCATATCTGGCTGTTTCTGAGTTACATCCTCTGAAAAACCAGTGATCTAGTAAGATGTTTCTCTGAGTTCTGCGAGCAAATTAACTGAACCGAGGAGGGGATTGTGGAAACCTCTGATTCATAGCCAGTTGATCAGAAGCACAGGTGACAACCTGGACTTGGCTGTTGGCATCTGAAGTGGAGGGGGCAGTCTTGTGGGACTGGGCTCCTTAACCTGTGGATTCTGATGCTATCTCCTGGTAGATAGTGTCAAAATTGAACTGAATTGTAGGACACTCAGTTGGTGTCCAAGAATTGCTGAGTGGTATGGGGACTATCCCCCTGACCCCCCCCCCCCCCCTGGAATTGGGTGCAGAACCTTTAAATGTTCAAGCAACTATCTTGGCCCGTGATGTTTGATGCCATGTGCTAGGATGGCAGAATCACACACGCTCAGCTTCTTCTCCTAAATTCACCAATCACCTACATTACTTCTCCTCCCTTGGGGATCAGAGAAAAGCCAGGAATATGAGTCTAATGGAAGTTTTCCAAATGGAAACATGAGGAATGCGAAATTGGTTTTACACAGCACAGTACTTTTTTAAATCTTAATTTTATTTTGTGAAACTAAAGTAACATAGTAAGTGTAAAGCTAGGACTCTGGTTCACTTTAGCCTGACTCTAAAATCTGTGTGTTTAACCACTACAAAGACTGCATAGGTTACCATTACTAATAGTAGTATGCTGGTAGAGTTAACAACCAGCTGTGGGTGGGAGAGAGAACTGTTATTTTTAGTGTTTACCTATTTCCTTGGTGTAAATATTCCTATCAGGTCAATTTTAAGCTACCAATTCTAAGCTACCAACAGTTCAACAACTGACTTGCAAAATTCCTGAAAATTTAACAGTCTGCCCTTGTGGGCCCATATGAGGCCACTCTGGAACACCTCTGAAATATACTTAGCTGAGCCTAAGAGGAATAGCTCCAGGAAAACAGCAAGATGTTTCCAGCTATCCTTCAGATTTTATGGTTTTGGGTCTAATTAAGAGAACAGCAGTCCAAAGCAAGTAGAACACCTGGTGGGCCCTCATGATGTTGGACAGGAAGTGATTAAAGAGTAATGGCTTGACTTATGGCCTCTGAGGAACTACATAGGAGTGTCCTGGCTTCCCTGTTTCTTTTTGATGGGCAATCCATTTTCAGGGAGATCACAAGTACCAAGTGACTCTTCTGGTCAAAAAGAGTTTCAAATATTCCTCCTGTTGACAAAATGCTAAGAATGGCATCCTTTAAGAATGCATTGCTGGAGCTGAGGGATTTTAGTTCTGCAGAGAGAAGGAGGACCAGAGAGTGCTTGGGTGAGAGAGAGAGAGAGCACTCTGTTGTCACAAATCCACAGTTGACATCTTGCAAGTTGTGTTGGAGGGATGCAATGCTTCCTCCAGTAATCAATGGAGGGCTGTAGCTCAATGAGGGCTGTAATTTGAGCAAGTGCTGAGAGGAAAGACTAAGACTCTTTAATAAGTTGTCTGTGGTGACAAGGGCAAAGCAGGGCACGCAGATGAAGATCTGGACAAAACCGGCCCCGAGAAAGTTCTCTTACTTACCACATCCTTAGGAGGAAGGCTGGAAACTGTTATTGGAACCCACTGTACATCCTCTGTAGTGTGTGGATGGTGAGTTTATGCCATAGCTATAAATAGTTCTCCTAACAGAGTGGGCTCAATCACACTCGATAAATCATTTTGTTAACTACACAAATTCCTGAGTTGAAGAGGCTCTTCAACTTCATTGAATACAGATTCCAGACCTAGAGGCCTCTGCTCAAGGATTAGATGTTCTGCATGTGAATAAAACAAGGCCATCAGCCCCTCCCAGGATTCTAGCTCAACTGAGTTCTGTGTTACATAAGCAGGATGTTTTGACCTCTGTTCTTCTTCACATCCCTTTGCTCCCTAAGAGAATCTATTCCAAGGCCCCAATGTTTTTGATCCAGCTCACTTGTTTTGAATCTGTTTTATTACTCCCAAGGTTGAATCGCAAATTTCCTAGTGGTGGCATGGTGCTTGTCCAGTGACAGGATTGTAGACATCTTACATGGAGGTATTGGAGAGTGAGGGTCTTGTCCTTCGGTCCCACCATGTCCCTATTCATGAGGCAATAATGCTCACCTATTAGTCCATGAACAAGCCTCAGAGGGACCATGAACTTCTAATTTGCATGGGTCATGTCCCTATGTCTGTTTTTTGGGGTAGTGGGTCTATCAGATTCTAAAAGTATTTTGTGACCCCTCCACCCCAAAGTAAGATCTGCTGAAATTGTCCCTACCTTTTGAAAAATGTGAGTATTTGACTTTGAATTATGTCTTTTTGATCCCCTCCCCATTGGCATTTTCTTAAACTTAAAAATGTGAGTTGTCATCTTCTGCATTTTGTCTACATGATCTTCCTGTCACTATCCTCCTCATCATCATTATTAATTTTATTTTAGGGCTTTTCAGAGAAGGCTCTTGAAAAGTAAGTAAACAGATAAATGGATGATATTGAAACTAGTATTTCTTTTTTTTTTTTTTTAAGATTTTATTTATTTATTTGACAGAGAGAGACACAGCGAGAGAGGGAACACAAGCAGGGGAGTGGGAGAGGGAGAAGCAGGCTCCCCGCAGAGCAGGGAGCCCGATGCGGGGCTCGATCCCAGGACCCTGGGATCACGACCCGAGCCTAAGGCAGTCGCTCAACCAACTGAGCCACCCAGGCGCCCGAAACTAGTATTTCTGATCTGAGCCATAGGGTATGTCATGTAAAAATATTTAAGTGTTAATGAGAAGTCACATTGCGCTTTGGAAATCAGAGCAGGCATCTGTGAGTGGTGACTATGTGCTGGTTTCATGCTAACACTTGTTGTGGATTATCTCATGAATCTGGGAGTCCTTTGAAGTGGTTACTGTCATTAACCTCATTTTATAGCTGAGGGAAGTGAAGCTTACAGAGTTAGAGTAACTTGCACAGGTCTTCAGCCTGGGTCTGTCTGGCTCCAAAGCCTAAACATTTAACCACTGCCCTGATTAGAGCTTTTTCTGCATCTAACAAGGATCCCCTTTCTTTTTCTAACTTTAGGCTATGAGGGTATGGATCACAAAAAGGAACCTTGAAACTATCAGGTAGGATTTTTTTTTCCTTGCCAACTTCTTATTTTAAAACATTTCAGACTATAGAAAAGTTGTGAGACTCATACAGTGAACATCCACATATCCTTTATGTCAATTTACCAGTTTGTCAGCATATGCACATTGTGCTCTTTCTCTATACAGATAGATCTTTTCTTAACCATATGAAAATTCATAGCAGGTGTTATGACATCTCATTCCTAAATTCTTCAACATGCATTTCCTAAGAAAAAGGTCGTTCTACATTTATAGTACCATGATCACATATAAGAAAATGAATAATTATCTACCGTGTTCCAATATACAGTCTGTATTTTAATTTCTGTAGTTTTCCCTAAGAACATCTTTTATGCCTGTTTTCATTTCTTTTTTTTGATCCAGGATCCAATAGAGTTTTATGAATTGCATTTCCTTATGATGAGTCCCTAGTCTGTGTAAATCAGAATAGAACCTCTCTTCCCTCTGTTACTCCATAACATTGACATTTTAAGAGTCTGAGCCAATTGTGTTGTAGTCTATCCCACATTATGCATTTGCTTTGTTCTTTCCTCATGATTAGATGCTGGTTAAGCATTTTTGGCTGGAAAGTGTCATAGGTGATGTTTTATTGCATCAGATCAGTAGGTACCTCATGCTACATTGTCCCACTATTGGTTGAATGAAGTTTGATCACTTGGATAGTGTGATGGTCACAGATCTTTTCATTGTTAAGGTTACTTTCCCCATGTAAATAATAATTTGTGATTATTTGAGATTTCATGAATGTTCTACTTCCCAACTATCTTTCATCCAATGGTTTTAGTATCTATTAATGATTTGTCTTAATCAATTAATATATGGAAGGGGACAAAACTATGTTTTTTTTTCCCTATTCTTTCTTCCACTTTCTTTTTTTTCCCTTTATTTTCTGACACTATTCTTTTAAAAAAAAGCTTCCCCCTCCTCCTTTTTTGAGTATCACTATGGGATCATAATTTCTTAAAACTAGTTCAGTGCTTCTTTGTCCTTTTGACATAGCCTCATTAATCTTTGAGCACTTCCTTGACATCTGGCCTGAGATGTCTTGACATCACCTTTTATATTTCCTGCCCCAGACCTGGACCATGTCCATAAGACACCCTGGTTTCCTTGAATGGGAAATGGCATTTACAAACGAAAAACTCAGTGTGAGGTATGCTCATTACTCCTGGGGTATCATTGCTTCTGGCCTTTTTTATAGATAAAGCTAGAAAAAATATTAAATAATGAATTCATAATGATTCCTCAATTGAAGTAGAAACCAACCCAAAACCTTAATGCCCCACACCATATATGTATTTTCCTTATCCCACAGTGAAAACCTTGGTTTTCAAGATCAATGTATTTACTTGTTTATACTGTCATAAACACAATAGCACAATAAACACAATATGGGTTCAGAAACACAACAACCAATAACCCTGTTAATTATAAACCTACTAAGCTCAGGATGTCTTTGCAATTATTTTGATCTTAAAATATATTCTATTAAGAATGTATAATCTTAGTATTATATTTAAAAGTTACTTGAATTAATTTATTATTCTATGTGGTGATCTTATTGTAGAAATATTTCTTTCTGTAGTCAATATTAAGGTTTACTTTTTATTTAGTTTTATGGTTTGACTATATAAAATATTTACACAGCTTAAAAGTTAAGACTAGTAAGAAAGTTCTAATCAGAATAGTCTTGCTAGCACCCTTATTTATTTATTTATTTATTTATTTATTTTTTAAAGATTTTATTTATTTATTTGACAGAGAGAGAGCGAGAGCAGGAACACAAGCAGGGGGAGTGGGAGAGGGAGAAGCAGGCTTCCCGCTGAGCAGGGAGCCCGATGTGGGACTCGATCCCAGGACCCTGAGATCATGACCTGAGCCAAAGGCAGACGCTTAACAACTGAGCCACCCAGGCGCCCAGCACCCTTATTTCTTATACCCCACCAGCTGCCCCCTATGGGCCATTTTTAATTTATCCTTCCTGACTTTCTTTTTGCAAAAATAAGGAAATATATACATATACATTTTAATTTCCTCTTTCTTATACAAAACAGCATACTATGAACACTCTTGTACTTTGCTTTTTATCACTTACCAGTATGTCCTGCAAATTACTCTATATCAGTTCATAGAAGTCTTCCTCATTCTTTTGGATGGCTGCATAGTATTGTATTGAGTGGATGTACCATAATTTACTTATAATGCCCTGTAGAGGGTATCTGGACTGTCCTTAATGTTTTGTTATTACAAATAATGTAATAATAAATAATGTGCACATATTTTTTGTATTTGTGAAGGTGTGTTTTTCAGGGTAAATTTCTAGCAGTGGGATTGATGGGTCAAAGGGTTAATGCATATATAATTTTGCTAGAAGATGCCAAATCCCCCCCCTTTTGGGGTGTACCATTTTTCTCTCTCACGATCAATATACAAAAGTTCTCTTTTTTCCCCATAGTCTTGCCCTAAGTATATTGTCTAGTCTTGAGTTTTTTGCCAACCAGATAGTTGAGAAATGGCATCTCAGTGTAATTTTAACTTGTATCTCTTTTATTGTGGGTGAAATTGAGCATTATTATATATTTAAAGACCAACTGTGTATCTTTTTCCATGAACTGCCTGCTCACATCTTTTACTATCTGGTAGGTTTTTAATGGATATCTTAGAAATCATCAAATTTTATTTATAATGTTGGAGTTTACAAAAGACTTTCATAAGTCATCTTATTTGATCCTAAAAGATTTTTAAAACCTCAGAAAGAATAAGGACAGCACTGGTGAAATAGAACAGTCTTGTTAATCTGGAAAATATGGGAGTCCCTGCAATTATACACATGAATTATCTTGTCTGATGCTGATAGAACCCTCGAGCAGAATGTTTCATGTAGAAGATTATTAATGCTGCCCGAGGGCTGCTTGTAACATCTGTATAATCATTTAATAAACATCCTAAGACGTCCAAAGTAGTCACACAAAGCTCCAATTGTTTTCTGCTTATAGTATGCCTAAAAGAAGCAGTGGGATGGAAAGGGGTTTGGCAGAGCATCAGCTACACCTATGAAACATTACAGTCTGGTAGCTCTGTTCACTTGGCTGATTTTGTGGTTGGTTTTTGAATTTTTGCTTTTACTCTCCCTTTTATTCAGAAAGTAACTTGAACTCTTCTCAATATCTATACTGGTTGCTAAGTCCAGCAATTTTCCTTTCTTAAGAGGTTCCCTGCTGAAAGCTTTCCGTTTAGCAAAACGAACCACTAAATGCAAGAAGGGTTGAATTATTGGAATTATTGTTTGGCCAATGTAGACTGATCAACCCTGCCACACTGTGATCCAGAGAAAGATTTTTGGAAAACAAAGATCATTTTCCTCAGTTGGAATAAAACTGCTCTGCAAGGAATCAAATTGACCCTCTGTCAGCACGATCTTCTTAGGTAAAGAGAAGGATGAATGTGCTCTGTCCACAAATGAAGTTGGCCAAGCAAGTTGGGGGTGTGGAAAAAGCCTCACTAGCTTCCCTATTGATCTGAAAATCACCTTCTCGAAGAAGTAAGGTGAGACAGGGAGCACACATCTCTAGTTTATAAACCACTTTCACTCATGGGCAGGAAGAAAGATACAATATAGTGTCTCCATTAAGCTTACACTATCCTCAGAAATCATGCCAAAAATCAACACAGGGTTGGAAATGGAGGGAAATGGATGACTCAGGGTTTCTCATGAAGGATGTGAAACAACTACCCTCGGAAGCAGTCCCTTAACTAAAGCAGAGGTCAGAAATGACTAAACAGGGCGCCTCGGTGGCTCAGTCGATTAAGCGTCTGCCTTTGGCTCAGGTCATGATCCAGGGTCCCTCTGCACCTCCTTCCACTCATTCTCTCAATCTCTCTCTCTCTCTCATATAAATAAATAAAATCTTAAAAAAAAAAAAGAAATGACTAAACACAGTTTCCATCTGAAGTTAAGCACCACAGGCAATGAAGTACTTGAGGCTCCCATATTTCTATAGAATAGGTTTGAAGGTTGCAAGGGTAAACACCAGGCCCTATAATAAATATGAGAGACAAGATAGTGCAGGTAGATTACAGGAGATTAAGAGCTGGGTGCAGGAGAGTTCAGATACTTGTAAACCAACTTGACTGAGGTATAATTCATAAATAATATGCACACAATTGAAGTGTACAGTTTCAAGAGTTTTGACAAATGTATATACCCATACCACCACCACTGTCAAGATATAGAATGTTTCCATCACCCCAGAAGTTTCCCTTTTTTCCCTTCTCATTCCTGGACCTAAGCAACCACTGACCTGCCTTCTGTACTATAGATTAAATTGAAATTTCCTGTGAGTTTCATGTAGATGGCATCATGTATTATTTATACTTTTGTGTCATGCTTCTTTCATTCAGCATAACATTTTGAGATCCACCCATGTTGTTGCTTGCAGTTCGTTCCTTTTCATTTACCCATTGTATGGGTGTATGACAATTTGCTTATCTATTCACACATTGATTGACATTTGAGCTGTTTACAGTTTGGGACTATTATGAATAAAGTTGATGTGACCATTCACATACAAGGCTTTGTGTGGGCTTTTGTTTTCGTTTATCTTGGATAAATACTAGAAGTGGAATTTCTGTGTCATGTGGTAAGCATATGTTCAACTTTATAAGAAACCACTAGACTGTTCTTTGAAGTGTCTATAGCAGTCTACATTCCCACAAGCAATAAATAAGAGTTGAGTTATTCCACATCCTCATCAACACTTGGTATTGTTACTCTTTTAATTTTAGACATTCTAATGGTGACTTGATTTGCATTTCTCTATTAACTAATTATTTTAGGTTCTTTTCATGTGCTTATTGGCTATTTATATATGCCCCTTACATATTTTTTTTTAAAATGGAGGGTTGTTTGCCTTATTGTGGTTGTTAAGAGGTCTTTAGAGATATTTTTGATTTTTTGATATAAATTCTTTGTCATCTACTTGTATTGCTAATATTTTCTCCTAGCCTGTGTCTTGCACAGAGTGCTGTTGGTGGACAAAAACAAAACAAAACAAAACAAAAAAATCAGCACCCAAACAAGAGATAAAAAGAAACACTTAATGTAAGAGGAGGTGACTTTTGAATTCAGACTTGAAAGAAGAAAAGTTAGTGGGAGGGTGAGCCCACCATGGTGGAGCTTTCTCAAAGGCACCAAAAAATGACCCAACCTTACATTGGTTCTTTTCTTTCTCATAGATAATGCTCCAGTCTGGGCTGATATCATTAAATTAGTTGATACTAATACTTGAATCACTATTAAGGATATTCCTCCAAAGAGGTATTTGAAACTAATAATAACAATTTGCTTGCCAAATTACTTTCAGCTCACTCTTTTTTATAAGTCTAAAACTGATGGAATTATAGGGGGGAATTTTGGGGAAGGAAACTTCTGGTTTTGTCTGTAAATGTTTGTCAATAAATGTCTGTCAGTGAACTGAAGGATATGCCAAGACAACACGTAAGCCATTTCTTTCAACTTCCTTCAACATATAAGTGGCAAAAGAACCATCCTTTGTAAGTGGTCATTGTCAAAGTACTAAAGCAATCTATCTATGAGTCACCTGGACAGACCATGGCCTTGATGGACAGTTGCTTCATTCCCTTTTCTGTAGCAGCAGCTGAAAATTTATGAGGTAAAGAAACACAATAGTTCCTGATCACAGAAACCGATAGATAATGGTGGTTGTTTCGTTGGGATAGTTGTTTTCTGTTGGTGTTTCCAGGAGGTGAGACAGCCCTTTCCTTCAAAATGATGGGGATTCCTGAGATAGATAATGGGTAAATAAGTGAATGAGTGGATGAAAGAATGGATAGATGAATAACTGGGCAGGCAGAGGGAGTTTTACCTGTCTATCTGTGAGAACAATAGATAAAGCAGAAGTGGAAAGAGTATGCATTGAATGGAAAAGAGTGAAAGAGGAATCAAGAGATAATAGACCACTGTGGTGTGAATTAGGAAAAGCAGAAATAAAAGCACACAGAAGAAACTACCTGTAAGCAAAGGACTACATGCACCTTAAAATACACATAACTGGAGGGACTATGAAAGGGTAAGATTGTTGAGAGTTGGTTCAGTAGTGGCCTTGCTCTACAGTTAGTTCATCAGAGGGTGATGGGCAAGGTTGCAAGGCAGGAGAGAGGAACACCTTTGTTGGCTCCCTTCCCTCTATGCTCCACTCTCCTATATTCTACTGTCTCCTGGTCAAATGAAAGAAGATGAGATATTCATTATACTCAGTACAAGGTTTTGTTTTGTTTTATTGACATGTTCACATAATATGAAATCAACCCTTTTGAAGTGTAGAATTTGGTGGTTTTTAATATAGTCAGAGACTTTTGCAAACATCACCACTATCAAATTCCAGCACATCTTCATCACCCCCAAAAGAAAGCCCAAACCCATGAGTAGTCACTCCCCATTCCTTCCTCTCTTCAAGCCCTTGGCAACAACCACTATCTACATAATTTTTTTAGAGCAGCCTCAAGTTTACAAAAAATATTGACAGGAGGATAAAGAGATTTCCCATATACTTCCTGCACCAACACATGTATAATCTCCCATGTTATCAACATCACGTACCAGAACGGAACATTTTTTACCAAGGATAAACCTACGTTGACACATCATAATCACCCAAAGTCCATAGTTTACATTAAGATTTAGTCTTGGTGCTGCATAATCTATGGATTTGGACAAGTGCATAATGACATGTTCTCATCATGGCAATATCATACAGAATATTTTTGTTTCTCTAAAAATCCTCTGTGCTGCCTATTTATCCTCTCGCCTTCCATCCCCCAATACACACCATCTACTTCCTGTCCCTATAGCTTTGTCTATACTGGGAATTTCATATAAATGGAATCAAGCATATGGCATTTTGTATCTCTCTCCTTTCACTTAGCATAATGTGTTTTTCCTTTTTTTATTAATAAATTTTATTTTTTAGAACAGTTTTAGTGTACAGAAAATTAAGCAGAAAATAGAGAATTCTTGTACCTTCTTTCCCCACTCCTTACACAGTTTCCCCATTGCTTTTTTTTTTACCATCTTACCCATTTTTACATGTACAATTCAATAAAGTCAACTATATCCCCATTGTTGTGCCAGTACAGTGGTTTTTTGAAAAAGGTAGGTGGAATGTAGTCTTTTTTTTTGAGAGAGAGAGAGAGAGAGAACGGAGTAGGGGAGAGGGAGAGGGAGAGCAGGCTCCACACCCAGCCAGGAGCCCGATGCAGAGCTAGACCTCACGACCCTGAGATCATGACCTGAGCTAAAATCAAGAGTCAGATGCTCAACCAACTGAGTCACCCAGGAGCCCTGGAAAGTTGTCCTCTCAGCCAAGGAGAAAAAAGTTGTGCCCTCCCTAGAACTGAGAACCTATGACTTTTATAAGACTCTCTTATTTTCATGTAGCACCCCAGAGGCAGCCCCACCTGGCTGGGGGTTCAGTTCCCCTTGCTAAGCTCCATGAAAGGTCTGAGGAGCTGTGGTGACTCTCCAAGTATATGCACGTTCCTCCCTGACCTTGTAGCATTGATTTGTTCTCCTCCACTTTAGTAAATATTTTAAGGCATTGAATTCGATTTTAAGATCAGAGGCTTATTTTTATCCTGAATAAAACTTAACTGAATTCATATTGAAAGGACTAAATGATTCAACTTTAAATACTCGTTGAGTGAGTTCTTCCTAAAGCTACTTCAATTGTTTATTTTTAATATATTTATCTCTTGGAGCACAGAGGCCACCTGTTCTGGAAATACTGATATTGATATAAGATCTGGAAAATTGATAATATTCTTAAACATTGAAGTTTCTGCACACATGGAAGGTAATTTGGGAAAAATTCCCATAGGACTAGATTACTTTTCTATGACTGTGAAAAGATAAATTGAAGAAAAAGTATAAGGGCATAAAGATATTGTCTGCATTTTTAGTTTATCTATATCCAGTAGAAAAAAACACTGGAGTGGAAATAATAATTGCTACCATTTGTTGAGGGACTAGTGACCAGGTACTGTGTTAAGCATTTTTACATGTGTTTTCTCTTTTGAAACTCACAACAGTCTTATGAGTTAGATGATATTTTCATTTTTTATTGAGATATATTTGACATATAACATTGTGTAAGTTTAACATACTGGTTTGATACATTTATTTGAAATATGATTGGCACTGCAGCATTAGTTAATACCTCCATTGTATCAATAACTATCATTTCTTCCTAATGGTGGGAATAATTAAAGTTCTGGTCTCTTACTAAGTTTAATGTTTATAATACAGTTTTGTTGTCTATCATCATTGTACTGTGTATTAGATCTCCCAGACTTATTTGTGTTCCAATTGCAAGGAAGTACACTTAAACATGTCATGACTTTTGCAGGTGAATTTAACTTCAAAGTGTTCAAGCACTCTGCTGACATGCGAGTTGGATCAAGTAAATTCTCATCCTGATCATGTGGCTCAATGTAACTTGGCCTCATTTTCCTCATCTGTAAAATGGGGTTATTGGATTATGTCCCTGATTCTTAACCTGTGGTTGCCTTGGAAATGTGCTGAACCATCCAGTAGGGAACATGGTTGACTAACAGCCCCCAGTTACTCCCCCTGCAAACCTAAGGCCACACTTCTACCAGGCTGCTTCCAGCCAATGACTGAACATGGCAGGGGTACTGATGCTGGCCCAATTTGGGCTTCCTCTGATGGGCAGGTTTGGCTCAGAGACTCTCCATCAGCTGGGCAAGAGTTCCTTAGAACTGCACTGCAGTCTGAGTCTCTTCCTACCCAACCCTTTCTACCCAACACCTGCTTCTCAGGTATTGGACCTGTATCATGATTTGCAGCCTCTCAAGCCTACTCTTGTCCACATCCCATTTACCCTTCCCAGAAATATCCTTCAATAAATCTTTTGCACAGCTAATCTGGTCTTGGTATCTGCTACTCAGAGGACCAACTTCCAACCTGGGTAGGAGGGTCAGGAAAATATTTCAAAGGGTCCATAAATTCCATGTTCAATAAGTAATGTGTCTAGACTCCATGAATTCTAGGTCTCACATTTATATGAACTATGACTCTCCAAATAAATATGGGTGATAAATATAATGTAGAGTCATATAAGAGCATTATTGAATTTACAGTTACTTTTGTCACTATGCATGTTTTTTTTTTTAAAGATTTTATTTATTTATTTGAGACAGAGAGAATAAGATACAGAGAGCATGAGAGGGAGGAGGGTCAGAGGGAGAAGCAGACTCCCTGCTGAGCAGGGAGCCCGATGCGGGACTCGATCCAGGGACTCCAGGATCATGACCTGAGCCGACAGCAGTCGCTTAACCAACTGAGCCACCCAGGCGCCCTATGCGTGTTTTCAACTGTGAATTTTTTTTCCTATTTTCTTATTATGTTATGTTAACCCCATACATTACATCATTAGTTTTTGATGTAGTGTTCCATGATTCATTGTTTGCGTATAACACCCAGTGCTCCATGCAGAACGTGCCCTCTTTAATACCCATCACCAGGCTAACCCATCCTCCCACCCCCTCCCCTCTAGAACCCTCAGTTTGTTTTTCAGAGTCCATAGTCTCTCATGGTTCATCTCCCCCTCCAATTTCCCCCCTTCATTCTTACCCTCCTGCTATCTTCTTCTTTTTTTTTTTTAACATATAATGTATTATTTGCTTCAGAGGTACAGATCTGTGATTCAACAGTCTTGCACACTTCACAGCGCTCACCATAGCACACACCCTCCCCAATGTCTATCACCCAGCCACCCCGTCCCTCCCACCCCCCACCACTCCAGCAACCCTCAGTTTGTTTCCTGAGATTAAGAATTCCTCATATCAGTGAGGTCGTATGATACATGTCTTTCTCTGATTGACTTATTTCGCTCAATGTAATACTCTCCAATTCCATCCACATCATTGCAAATGAAAAGATTTCATTCCTTTTATGGCTGCATAATATTCCATTGTATATATATACCACATCTTCTTTATCCATTCATCTGTTGATGGACATCTTGGCTCTTTACATAGTTTGGCTATTGTGGACATTGCTGCCATAAATATCGGGGTGCACGTACCCCTTTGGATCCCTACATTTGTATCTTTGGGGTAAATACCCAGTAGTGCGATTGCTGGATCGTATGGTAGTTCTATTTTAAACTTTTTGAAGAACCTCCATACTGTTTTCCAGAGTGGCTGCACCAGCTTGCATTCCCACCAACAGTGTAGGAGGGTTCCCCTTTCTCCACATCCCCACCAACATCTGTCATTTTCTGACTTGTTAATTTTAGCCATTCTGACTGGTGTGAGATGATATCTCATTGAGGTTTTGATTTACATTTCCCTGATGCTGAGTGGTGTTGAGCACTTTTTCATGTGTCTGTTGGCCGTTTTCAATCGTGAATTTTAAAAGAAAGATAACAAGGGTCTTCATGCTTGAAAATTTTGGGAGCCACTGGGCTGGATGCTCACTCAGGGCCTCTCAGGTCTGGCGTGCTTCGATTCCCTGGCAGGGGGAGATGTACAGCACAGTGGTTGCAGAGCAGAGCTGGGAGCATGGGCTTTGGCACCGGACAGACCTGGGTTTGAATCCTTACTCTGTTTCTTGCTAGCTGTGTAAGCTCAAGCAAATTGCATAACTTCTCCAAGTCTTTATTTCCTCATCTATAAAATAAAATCTTAAGAGTGACTTCTGCACGGTATGGTTGTGAGGGTTAAATGAGAAAAAAATGGGTGTACAGTACTTTGCCTGGCACAGAGTAAGTGCTTTGTAAAAGTCACTGGAGTTATTACCATTACTCATTCTTAGTTTCATTTTGTTTATTCATCTTTGCTTCTAACCAAAAGATTGTTTATAGTGTATCTCATAGTCTTTAACTCTTACTTCATGAGAACAGAAGACAGCATTTCTTATCTTCCTAAATTACATGGTTCATCCTTCCAAAGAAATTGCATCTCATGTTGAATACACCCGCATTCCTTTGAGCTTAGACCTTTGTAACCAACTGAGCTTTCATTTAATCAACTGGAATAATCTGGACCTTAGTGTTTTCTCCCATGTGATTTCCTTTCACAGCCAATTTGTCTTTAATGCTCAGACTGGGCTGCAATAATAACACAGAGTATTGAGAAAATCTATTATTCACACAATCCCATCTCAAATAGATGACAATTTCAGGCAGATGTAAGGGTTTGAGGTTTGGGAGCAGGGCAGCTTTTTGAATAATAAAAATAATTGCTTATCTGAGTGCTGATTTTACAGTTGACAGCAAAAAGTCATCTGGGGTGGCTCATTAGTGAAAACAGGTGCATGGGCAGCTGTTCTAATTAATGTTTTAGGAATCCCCATACTTGATTTCTATTGAGGATTAGAGAAAAGCTTTGCTATCTACCTGATTACAAGACTGGGCTGAAGACATATAACCACTAGGAATGTTGTTAGCGGTAGGTAATAAAATACATGACTTCAGTGGCCTAAACAAACAAGAGTTTATTTTTCCCATAAAAAAGTCAAGAAGCAGATAGTTGCTTCTGTTGGTTTATCAGCTCAACAATGTTTATGCATATCTCCCTGAGATTCTTTTGACTTTCCTTCATTGTCTCAAAATGGTTATAGGAATTCCGATCATCATGCTCAGAGTCAAGGCAAGAAGGAGGAAAGAGTGGGGAATGAGCAAGTCCATCAGATCTCCAGCAGACCATCAGTATGAGCAAACCCCATGCTTACATCTCATTGGCCAGGACTGTCCATGCAGCCACGGCCTACCTGCAGTGGGAAATGAAGTTTGTAGCGGAGCTTACTATCTTGTACACAATCAGGGTGCTATTACTAAGGAAAAGTGAAGCAAGTATGTTGGGAGGGTTACCAATTCAAGGTGCTCTCAGAGGGAAGCCCAAGAATATTATTGGTATTTATGTCTTGGATCCACCTTGTTTTCTTTGTGGGAAGAATGAGAGATCTAAGAAATGTTGTAGTAAATATACTAGAGATCAAAACACATCACAACAAACTTCAAAGAGGTGTCTGCCGCATTCTATTTAAGCTTCCACTATACTGAGAAATACTTGTGGTAAAACTTAGTAATATTATTTTTAGTAACGAAGAAATGTTTGCAGTAACAATGTCATGACAATAGGATTTACTGCAATCACAGAATATAACAGATTCCTACGAAATTGTCTTGGTTTCTCTGAAACAATGACATATATTTAGGGGACAGTACATCCTGGAATCTGTTTGAGAGGCAGTTGTAATTTACTGGAATTAGTTGTCCCCAAATTCATAATTTAATTTTAAGCAATAAAAAAGATTCAAACTACATCAGGAGGTTAAGCAGAATATAAATAGATCTTAGAGTCCTGAGGTGTGCAATATAAAATAGGCCATGCCTCAGGAGTTTCTTGTGAAGATGCCTGCAACATGAACTTTTGGACCCTGACTCTGCAAAAATTACGCATCTTCAGAACTTGGTAAAAGTGTGAAAGATGGGCAAGTATCTATCAGCTCTTTCTCATTTGTATGGTACTTAGCTACCTTTGTCAGAAATAATAATGGATATATATAGTTTTCATTTGTATTTTAAATATTGCTTAAAATTAATTATATATTTGTCATGGGTAAAATCAATGTAACTACTTGACTTGTAGCATTTATTTACATTACCTATATAATCCTCTTTCCTGATATCTTTATTAAAACATCTTTAAATTGTTTAGGCATCAGATTTCCCTTTAAAAAATTAATGATATTTTCAAATTATGTTCTTTTTTTAAAAGATTATTTATTTATTTATTTATTTGTCAGAGAGAGAGAGAGAGAGACAGCAAGAGAGAGCACAAGCAGGAGGAGCGTCACACAGAGGGAGAAGTAGGCTCCCTGCTGAGCAAGGAGCCTGATGTGGGACTTGATCCCGGGACCCCAATCATGACCAGAGCTGAAGGCAGACGCTTAACCGACTGAGCCACCCAGGAGTCCCTCAAATTATGTTCTTTTATGGAAATCTGAAAATTACAGAAAAGTAAAAAAGAAAACCTCATATTACTTAAGACATTTATATGTGTTTATTTGATTCAACCCTGATGACCACTTGATGCAGTGTCCAAGATATCCAAGATATACACAGATATACAATGATGTTATGTGCCTGGAATGTACCAATACCTACTTAAATCTGGACAAATAAAATCATGTTCTAACCATGTACCAATTGAGACATTTGGTGAGAGCAGTCCATTTACAGGCCAATTTGAAAATGGGTTGAAGAGGGCAGTCAAGAAGAGGCAGCTAGAAGAGGCATTTTATCATTTATCATACTATGAGTAGACCTGGTAACTCATTAATTTAAAAATATATGTAAATACATATAACCAGAGAAGTTAGGTGACATAACAGGACACAGAGACAAAGAATCAGAACTAGAACCTGGGCTTTCTTATCCTTACACTAATGCATTCTCCCATTAAATATGGATGTTCAGATCATGCAAGTGAACTGCAAACTTATTCAGCTAAAAAGTCCTCTTCTTATATTTTCATATTTTGTATGTGCTTGAGGTTGAGGAGATAGAGCTATTTTAAAATAATGCCCTTATTTCTTGCTTTGTTTTCCTCCCTTCTCCCTCCCTCCCTCCTTCCCTTCCGTCCTTCCTGCCAGGTGAGGGACCAGGAGATTTTGTGCATGGACTTGGGAATCAGACAGACCTGGATTTGAGTCTTGGGTCTGCTGCTCACTAGGTATGGGACTTCATGCAGTTTGTTTAAACTTTCTATGCCTCAGTTTCTTCACCTACAAAATTGATGTACATGTACTTGTCTTACAGTATTATTTGTGTAATGGTCCAATTAAGCTTGATTCTACTGCAGTAACAACTCAAGTTTATTTCTTGCTCAAGCAAAGTCTGCTGTGGGTCTGGGTGACTTCAGGCTCAGCATTCCACATTGCCTCATTTTTATGGCACTTGAATATTAACAGATTCTTGTATGATCACCATAGCAATGAAATACTTCAGCCTAGAAGGTGACATGTATCATTTCTGCTCACACTTCTTTTTTAACTAATAAACAGTTTCATGGAAATTCCTGACTTTAACAAGCTAAAGAAATGCAGTGCTCCTCCTGTGCATGTAGAATGGAAGAACTGGAAATGTTGGTAAGCGCCACTTATATCTACCCTAATCTGCTTTCCTCATCAAGTTTTCAGTGTACTCTTCTTTGCACATAGAATCCATTCACCCTTTCCCAAGGTGACAACTCAGTAGTTCTATCTCTCTGAATCCAGGATGAAGCATACTTCAGATCCAAATTTTGTTTCTCTTAATCCAGAGCCCTATGATTTAGAGTTCATGAAGTGCCTAGTGCCTGGCACAGGGCAAATTCATTATGACTAGCAGTCAGGGATAGCAGGTTGACAACAGCAGCAATAACAATATCTTTCCAATCCTGTTATGACATAGCAACATCTTCTTCATCAGGATATTTTTATAGCTCAAGACACCTGTTGTGTCAGCAGCTAAGCATCAAGTCCCCCTTCTTAGGGAATTCACCTCTTCTCATCTTAGTCCATATGATTTAGATGAGAGTGCTCCTGCCCTCCTACCACTAGGGGTGGGCATATGACCAAGGCCTAAAGAATCAATTTATTCTTGTCTTCCTGGGCACTGAGATAGGTTTATTGAGATAGGTGCTCCACTCAACTTGGTCCAGGGAGACTCAATCCTAAAACTTCCACTGGAAAGTGGGGAAAAACCCACTTTTTCTCTTAGGATGTTGAGAGGTTAAGATGAAAGTCTGTACCTGCTAAAGGTCATCTTGTGACCAAAGTGAGAGCCTTCTAGAAATGAAATAAAAAAAGAAGGAATGCCAAGGAATAGTGAGAACGAGTTCTGCTGATAGTATTTGAACCCCTGGATTTAGCTACTACTGGTTCTCTGGTGTTTTCAATAACTTGAACCAGTAATTTCTCCTTTTGGTTAACTTGGATTGATACGGGTTGTGTTGCTTATAGTGGTAGATTGCAAAAATGGCCACAAATTCTTCTCCTTCTTGTATTCATACCCACATACTTTGAGGGCTTTCCACTGACTCTGGCCTAGTTAGGTGATTTGCTTTGGACAAAAGATGCCCACAAAAAGGACACAGAAGAGATCTGAAAACCATGTGTGCATCAGAGTTTTTCCTCTCTTGATGGTTTTTAGACCCTTCATCACAGCTGCTATGTGAATAAGTACAGATCATCTCCTTGAGGAATAATGAGAGATCATGAAACAGAGAAGAATTGCCTTAGCTGAGCCATCTTAGATCAATCAGCCCAACCAATCTACTAACTAACCACCTACACATGAAAAAGCCCAGTAGAGCTTTGTTCCTACCTGAACAAACTTTGTTCATACCTGAAAAATTTCCCAGAGGATCATGAGCCAAATAAATGATTGCTTATTTTAAATTAATAAAATTTGGGGTGGTTTGTTAGGCAGCAAAAGCTGACTGATACATTTGCCAACAAAAGGGTGCTACTTGCTGTAACCATGTTATGATGGTTCTTTTATATCTTGTCTTGCCCTTTTAATTTTTTTAAGATTTTTATTTATTTATTTGAGAGAGAGAGAGAGAGAATGAGCAGGGGGGAGGAGAGAGGGAGAAGCAGACTCCCTACTGAGCAAGGAGTCTGATGTGGGGCTCGATCCTAAGACCCTGAGATCATGACCCGAGCCGAAGGTAGATGCTTAACCAATTGAACCTCCCAGGTGCCCCTTGTCTTGCCCTTTTTAAAGCATACCAATTCTATAATAGTTTAATGAGCATATAAGTAAATGCTCAATAACTATTCCCTAAATAAATGCTTGAAATGAATAGGGGAACTTAAGAGTCAATGTCTTGCCCACAGAATTGATCCCAATGCTGACTGTTTTAGGAAGGAAAGAACTGTGGAGAAGCTGAGTATATTTTCATGCATTTATTGACTATTTGCAATCTTCTTTTGGGAAGTGTCTGTTCAAATAGTTTTCTCAGTTTGGGGGGGGAAAGGGAAGGGAAATAGCTAATCTTTTATTGAGCTGTAAGAATACTTTATATATCTTAGGTACAATTCCTCTGTTAGATACAAATATTGTGAATTTTTTTTTTCCAATCTGGGGCTTGCCTTTTTTGTTTTCTTAATGGTGTTTTTTGAAGAGCAAATTTTATAATTTTAAGTCTAATTTATCAATATATTATTTTATTTTTTATTTTTATTTGTTTAAAGTAGGCTCCACACCCAGTGTGGAGCTCAACCTGGAGTTTGAACTCACGACCCTGAGATCAAGACCTGAGGGGAGATCAAGAGTTGGATGCTTGACCTACTGAGTGATCCAGGTGCCCCCTAATTTATCAATATTTAAATGGTTCATGATTTTTATGTCTTATTTTGGAAATTTTTACTTATCTCAAGATCACAAATATTTTCTCTTATGCTTTTTACTGGAAATTTTTATTGTTTTAGCTTTTTACATTTAAGGCTGTGATCCATTTCAAATTAAATTTTGTTTTGCTGTGAGATAAAGATTCATCTTTCTTTTTCCCTCCCTCCCTGTCTCCCTTTCCCTTCCCCTCCCCTCCCCTTTCCTTCCTTCCTTCCTTCCTTCCTTCCTTCCTTCCTTCCTTCCATCCTTTGCATATGAATGTCCAATCATTCCAGAACCATTTGTTGACAAGACTATCCTTTCCTCATTGAGTTACCTTGGCATCTTTGTTGAAAATCAATTGACCATGTAAGTGTGGATCTATTTCTGGGTGCTTTATTCTTTCCCATTGATCTATATGTCTATTCTTATGCCAGTACTACACGGTCTTGAATCTTCAGCTTTAGAGTAAATCTTCAATCAGGTAATGTAATCTTCCGGGACAGTTTTTCTCTTTTAAAATTGTTTGACTATCCATTTTCATATACACTTTGGAATTATTTTATTATTATTATTTTTTAAAGGGCCTGCTGGAATTTTCAAACGGATTGCATTTAATCTATAGTTCAATTTGGGGAGAATTGACATCTCAACAATATTGAGTTTCTCAATACACAAACATGATATATCTATCATCTATTTAGGTCTTCTTTACTTTCTTTCAGCAATGTTTTCTAGTTTTAAGAATACAGATTTTGTACAATTTTCACTAAATTTATTCTTAAGTATTTTTTATGCTATTATAAATGGAGCTTTAAAAAATTGTTGCTGGTATTAGAAATAAAATAGCTTTTGTTCAGTTTTGGTAGTTTGTGTCTCTAAAGGAATTTGTCCGTTTCATTTAAGTTGTCAAATTTCTTGGCATGAAATTATCATAATATTATCTTATTATTCTTTTAATATCTGTAAAATTTATAGTCACCATCCTTCTTTCATCTCTAATATTGATGATTTGTGACTTTTCCCATTTTTTTTTTGATCAGTTTAGCTAGATGGTTTCAATTGTATTAATCTTTTCAAAGAAACAGCTTTTGGTTTTATTGACTTTCTTTACTGCTTTTATGGTTTCCATCCCTTTGTTATCTCTATTATTTCCTTTCTTATTTTCTAATATAAGCAGTCAGAACTATAAATTTCCCTTTAGGTGCTAACTTAGTGTACACTGCAAATTTTGATATGATTTTTTGCCAATTTTTATCCAGTTCAAAATATTTTCTAATTTTGCTTATTTGTTCTTTGACCCATGGGTTATTTACTGGTGTATGGTTCATTTCTAAGTATTTTGAGATTTTCCAAGTATCTATCTACTATTGATTTCTAATTTAATTCAATTGTAATTGGGGCACACACTCTATAGGATTCAATCATTTTAAATTTGTTGAGACTTATTTATAGTAGGGTGTGGTTTATTTCGGTGATTGTTCCATATGCAATGAAAAGAATATGCATTCTGCTATTGTTCAGTGAAATGTCACTTAGGTAAAATTGATCCATATTTTTCAAATCTATAACCTTACGATTTTTTTTTGTTCTACTTGTTTTACCAGTTACTGAGAGAATGTTAAAGTAGCCAACTATAATTGTGAATTTGTTAATTTATTTCTTTAGTTCTGTCACTTTTTTGCCTCATCTATTTTGGTCCACAAATATTTAGGATTGCTGTGTTCTTTTGATGAATTGATCCTTTTAATAAAAAATGTGCATCTTTATTATTGGCCACATTCCTCATTTTAAAGTTTACTTAATCTGATGTTAATATACCTCTTCTAGCTTCTTATTAGTAGCATTTCATGTTATATTTTTCTCACTCTTTTTCATTTTAACCTGTGTCTTTATACTTAAAGCACATTTCTTGTAAATAGTATATGGTTGGGTCTTGCTTTTTTGTTTAATCTAAAAATTTCTTCCCTTTAATTGATATGTATAACATTTATATTTAATGTAATTATTTTTATTGCTGGGTTTAATTCTACCTTCTTGCTATTTGTTATCTATTTGTCCAACCCGTTTTTTATTCCTTTCTTCTTTTCTTGTCTTCTTTAGGATTGAGTGTTTTTTTGTTTTTTTCACTTTATCTCTACTATTGGTTTACTAGCTATTACTCTTTGTTGTACTTTTTGCTTGAGGATTAGAGAAGGCTTCCTTAACTCATCATATACCAGTATGAATTAATAACATGCCTCTTCACATATAATGCAAGAATCTTTCTATATGTTCTATTTATCACCTCTTCTCTATTATTATATATTTTACATCTATAAATTTTATAAATCCTATAATACATTGCTATTATTTTTTACTTTAAATAGTTATCTTTTAAAGAAATTAAGACACTATATCCTCATTCTTTTTTTTTTAGTTTTAAAATTTTTTATTGTTATGTTAATCACCATACATTACATCATTAGTTTTTGATGTAGTGTTCCATGATTCATTGTTTGTGCATAACATCCAGTGCTCCATGCAGAACGTGCCCACTTTAATACCCATCATCAGGTTAACCCATTCTCCCAATCCCCTCCCCTCTAGAACCCTCAGTTTGTTTTTCAGAGTCCATTGTCTCTCATGGTTCATCTCCCCCTCCGATTCCCCCCCTTCATTCTTCCCCTCCTGCTATCTTCTTCTTCTTTTTTTTTCTTAACATATAATGTATTACTTGTTTCAGAGGTACAGATCTGTGATTCAACAGTCTTGCACAATTCACAGCACTCACCATAGCACATACCCTCCCCAATGTCTATCACCCAGCCACCCCATCCTTCCCACCCCACCCCCCACTCCAGCAACCCTCAGTTTGTTTCCTGAGATTAAGAATTCCTCATATCAGTGAGGTCATACGATACATGTCTTTCTCTGATTGACTTATTTCACTCAGCATAACACCCTCCAGTTCCATCCATGTCGTTGCAAATGGCAAGATCTCATTCCTTTTGATGGCTGCATAATCTTCCATTGTACTATATCTTCATTCTTAAACAAATTAGCTCATGACTAGTTGAACACCGTGAGTTGATTTGCTTAAGTCTGATTAACTGAATTAATCACTGTCCAAGGCAGATGGATTTATCTTTAGACCACTCAGGCCTACAAAACACTAACCTGGACACACTTTTCCTGAAGAACATAGGGTTTTTAGAGAAGAAATAGAAACATGAAGAAACAAATTTTGTTCTGTTTTAAAGGGGAAAGGAAGTAATTGGTGTGGTCTAAGTAACCAGCAATGGCCACTGGCTCAAGTTATTTCCTTAATGATTTTTAATGGGTCTGGCTCCACTACTTTAAGTGGCTGTCATCCACTAGAAACTTGCATAGACACACTCTAATAAAGACCAGTTCTGTATGATTTGATTGATTAGGTTTCACTGGTATGGTTTAATATCATTATTGTGTAACACTCATGTCAATGCATTGGTATATGAATTGCAATTAATTTATGGAATGATGGGTATAATTCCTCTGTTTTGTGTAACACCCCTGGGAATCTAAGATGTATAGGACAAGTATCTTACCATGAAGTTTATCAAGAAGATTGATTAACAGAAAATACTCAAATGGAATTTTTGAAAATCAATTAATGTAATCTAGCACATCATTAGGCTAAAAAAGAAAAATCACATGATTATATAAAAATGCAGAAAAATATTTGATAAAATCCATCACCTATTCATATAAAAACTCTCAGTAAACTAGAAATAGAGAGGAACTTCCTTAACTTAATAAAGACTATTTACAAAAACCTACAGCTAATATCACACTTAATTGTGAGTAACTCAAAGCTTTCCCGCTAAGATCAGATATTAGGCAAGGATGTCTCTTTCACCGTTCCTTTTCACATCATATTGGAAGCTCTAGCTAATGCAAGAAAAGGAAACAAAAGGTATCTAGATCGGGAAATAAGAAATAAAATTATCCTTGTTGACAGATGACATGATCAGCTATGTAGAAAATCCAAAAGAATTGACAACCCACCCTCTCAAACTAACTCTCCTGGTATTAATAAGTGATCGTAGCAAGGTTGCAGGATATAAGGTTAATACACAAAAACCAATCATTTTGGGGCACCTGGGTGGCTCAGTCGTTAAGCAACTGCCTTCAGCTCAGGTCATGGTCCCAGGGTCCTGGGATCGAGTCCCACATTGGGCTCCCTGCTCCACGGGAAGCCTGCTTCTCCCTCTCCCACTCCCCCTTGCTTGTGTTCCCTCTCTCACGGTGTCTCTCTCTGTCAAATAAATAAATAAAATCTTTAAAAAAAAATCATTTTTGCTATATACCAACAATGAACAAGTAGAATTTGAAATTAGAAACACAATACCATTTACATTAGCATCCCCCAAAAATGAAATATTCAACTATAAATATGACAAATATGTGCAAGATCTATGTGAGGAAACCTATAAGGCTGATGAACAAAATCAAAGAAAAATAAATGAAAGCTATTCCATGATCATGGATAGGAATATTCAATATTGTCAAGATGTCAATTTTTCTCAGCAAGTTATTTTGTGGATATTGACAAACTGATTCTAAAGTTTGTATGGAGAGGCAAAAGACCCAGAATGGTCAACACAATATTAAAGAATAACAAAGTTGGAGGCTGACACTACTTGACTTTAAGACTTCCTGTAAAGCTACACTACTCAAGACAGTGGTATTGATGAAAGAATAGACAAATAGATCAGTGGGACAGAATAGAGAGCCCAGAAATAGACCCACTCTTCAACAGATGGTACTGAACAACTGGTCATCTACATGCAAAAACAAAACAAAGCAAAACAATAAATGTAAACACAGACCTTACACCTTTTACAAAAATTAACTCAAAATGACCACAGACATAAATGTAAAATGCAAAATTATAAAATTCCTAGAAGGTAACATAGGAGAAAACCTAGATAGCCTTGGGTATGGTAATGACTTTTTAGATACAGCACGAAAGATATGATCCATGAAAGAAAGAACTGATGATTTGGTCTTCATCAAAATTAACAACTTCTGCTCTGTGAAAGACAATGTCAAGAGAATGGGAAGACAAACCACAGGCTGGGAGAAAATGATTGCAAAAGACATATTGATTTAAAAAAGGCTGTTATCTAAAAACATACAAAGAGCTCTTAAAACTCAACAATAAGAAAACAAACAACCTAATTAAAAAATGGGCCAATGACCTTAACAGATACATCACTAAAGAAGATACAGATGGCAAATAAGCATATGAAAAGGTGCTCCACATTATATGTCATCCGGGAAATGCAAATTAAAACAACATTGAGAAACCACTACATATCTATTAGCATGGGCAAGATCCAGAAAACTGACTACATCAAATGCTTGAGAGGATTTATGGAGCAACAGGAACTCATTCATTTCTGGGGGCAATGTAAAATGGTATAGCCACTTTGGAAAACAATTTGGCAGTTTCTTACAAAACCAAATATACTCTTACTATACCATCTTTGGTATTTACCCAAAGCAATTGAAAACTTATGTCCACACAAAAGAATGCACGTGGATGTTTATAGCAGCTTTATTCATAATTGCTAAAATTTGGAAGCAATCAAGATGTCCTTCTGTAGGTAAATGGATAAATAAATAGAAGTGTACACCTAGATAGTGGAATATTATTCAGCACTAAAAATAAATAAGCTATCAAGCCATGAAAAGACATGGAGGAAACTTAAATGCATTTTACTAAGTGAAAGGAGCCAATTTGAATAGGCTACCACTATATAATCCCAACTATATAATATTCTGGAAAAAGCAAAACTATGGAGACAATAAAAAGATCAGTGGTTGCCAGGAGTTGGGGGGGAAGAATGAATAGGCAGACTACAGAGGATTTTTGGGGCAGTGAAAATACTCTGTATAATACCATATTGATGTATATATGTCATTATACATTTGTCCAAACCCACTGAATGTATGCTATCAAGAGACCCTAATGTAAACTATGGACTGTGAAAGATTATGATGTGTCAATGTATGTTCACCAGTTGTAACAACTGTACCACTCTGGTGGAGAATGTTGGTAATCTAGGAGGTTATGCATGAATCAGAGTAGGGCTATATGGGAAATCTCTGTACCTTCCCCTCAATTTTGCTATGAACCTAAAACTGCTCTAAAAAAATAAAGTCTTGATGAAAAAAATGGAATTCTCTTTCTTTCTTTCTTTCTCTTCTTCTTCTCCTCTCCTCTTCTCTTCTTTCTCCTCTCCTCTCTTCTCTTCTCTTCTCTTCTCTTCTCTTCTCTTCTCTTCTCTTCTTTCTCTTCTCTTCTCTTCTCTCTTCTCTCCTCTCCTTTCCTCTCTTCCCCTCTCTTCTACCCTCCC
>NC_058407.1:20857560-21010583 GCF_002201575.2 Neomonachus schauinslandi | reverse complement strand
TCTCTTCCCCTCTCTTCTACCCTCCCCTCCTCCTCTCCTCTCCTCTCTCCCTCCCCTCCCCTCCCTTTCTCTTCCCTCCCCTCCCCTCCTCTCCTTTCCTCTTCTTCTTCTGACTGATGTCCCAAAAGCCAAAAGCAAAACAAATGAAAAATGTTCCATTCCAAAATGAGATGTTATATTCCTCATTCAAAGTTTGCAAATGAGTTGGTCAGACACTGGTAAATACAGTATTGAAAATGAGAAGGGTGAACTACCAGAGTCCTGAGGGCTGAGAGATGAAGCACGAGCAGCTAGCCAGAGGAGAAGATTGCCTGTGTCCTGAGAAGTTTAGATGGATATTCCCAGAGGGGAAATCTCTGAGGAACCTACAAAAGTGCCCCATGAGAGGCAGAAAGATCAAACCTGACATGAAAGGCTGTTGTGACCCAGTATTAGCTCTCTGGGCTTTGGGTTGTTTCATCAAATGGAGAACCATTAGTTCAAGTCAATGAATGGAGAACCAGGGAGCTCTTTCATTTAACATGTTCTTTTCATTTAAGGATTCTCCTGCCACTGTTGTTTAAATCTTCTCTGGGTTTTGTTTACTTTTAATGTCTTAGTCTGTGGCAAATATTTTCCTCCCTAATGGCCATATTCTTCTCACATGAAATTTATTCTCAGAAGACAGCTAGCAAAATCCATTCAGCATTTCTCTTGGTTATTAGTTTTATTTTGAATGAGTGGATGTTATTTTAAGCCATCTTTCCCCATACATGTTGTATCAAAGAGATATTTAAAATGTCTCTTATTAACAAGTGCTTATAAATAGAGGGTTTAAATGTCTCTCCCAAATATCCGTTTGTTATGTGCATTCTGATAATCCCATCATGTTCATTTTCACTTCTCTCAATAGGGAATTGGAAACTTAACTATGTTTCAGGTAAGGTCAAGTTTGCTCTTTGGAGTGATTAGGGAGTTCTGTGACTTGGATGTCTAGGATGGGAAGGTGTGAAGCAGAACTGGTATGCAGCCAGAACACATTGATACCAGTTATAAAGTATTAAAATACCTCCATACTTGGTTGGTAATAAAGAGGCATTGCCCCAAGACCCCCATTGCCTGGCACCTTGGTTCCCCTGGACTTCTCCAGCAACAAAATGGTTATGCCTGGCAAGCCTGGGGTCCCTGTTTGACTGGTGGTGCCTGGCACACTATTGTCTGTTCAATATTATGAATGCCACCACTTGGTGAAAGGAATGGAAAGGAATTATTACTTGATTGGCATTCCTAAGGGAATCCTGGAAAACTGGACATAATAATCATAGGGGTTAACATCTATTGATAACTGTTCTAAAGGTTTTATACATATTAACTCATTCAACACCCTCAACAATCCTATGATATAACTATTATTATTACCCGCATTTTACAGATGAGGAACTGAGGCCTAGGTTAGGCTAGGTTAGGTTATTTGCCCAAGGTCACACAACTAATAAGTGGAGGAATTTAGAATTTGAACTCAGGCTGACCCCTGAACCAGTGTTTTGTTTGTTTTTTTTTTTTTTTTAAGTCTCCTCATGGCTCTGACCTTCTGTGAGTCTCTAAGCAATAAACATTTATTGGGCTTCTGCCATGTAAAGTACCGTGGGTGAAATAAAGCAAAATAATACCTAAATCTTATCTTTTCATAGTTTACCATCTAGCAAATTTGGTCATACTCCTCCTCTCCTGATCTGGACAACACAAGTCCTGCATAATCCCTTTTCATGTCAGAGAGATCATGTGATGAACAAATTCCAGAGGAAATACTGGGTGTATAGGACTCTTATTAAATGGTGTTCACTGAAGATCAGAAAGGTAATATTTTCAAAGGTTGCTTTTTGGGACACAGGAAATAGCTTTTTAATGTAGACATTTTTGCCTTTCACATTGAGATGGAAGTTTGTGGTACTGTTTTTCATAAATATGAATTTAGAATAGGGTAGATCCAACTTCATCCAACCAAATGGATCTGAATATAAAACATTTTCACCTGCACAGCTATTGCAACACTCAGAATTTTAGGATGAGATACATGTGTCTGTTTTCAGAAAAAATTATGTATAGATAGATAGATAGATAACAACATAAAGCATATTTAAGGTAAATGTGATGGGATCCTATGTTAAATTTTCTAATTAAATTAAATTTTTAAATTTAAATGGGATCCTATATTAATGCATGGGATTTGATAAAAAGGCAGTGTCCCTTAAAAGCAAATTCTGTTTTATCATATATTCAGTTATGTTGCCGTGACAATAATTAGTGTGATATGTTATGAAAGGCATTCATACAAAGACAGAATGCATGAAACAGACTCCAAACACATATTACCGGCAAAAGTTTTTGTTATAAATTGAAGTGATATTTTCATGACACTTGAGAAATGGAGACCAGGAAGCCAGAAATCAAATAATCTACTCTTTTCTTTGAGATAAGAACTCACTGTTCATGTTTACTTCTGCAGGGTGATTCAACTGGCTGGCCCTGATGTACTTAGGGAAACCTCACTTAGCCTCTTCTAGACCATCACGCCTTCTACCTTTCAGTGCAACTTCCCTATTTTTTCTAAGGGAAAAAGTATAAATAAAATAATAGTTTAAATAGAAGATTTAGAAAGTAAGACAATCAGATGGTTTATGTATATTCAACAACATTTGGGAACAGGATATCATGGGCTCTGGAACCTGGTTTCAAACCTTGGATTCATCCTTACTAACAGTTAATTAGTCACTTTGTGACTCAGTTTCCCTAACTGTCAAATGGTCAATAGTATTTATTTGTTAGTCTTAATATTGGTTGACTATATATGTTATTATATATAAATATATAGGACTCTATATATGTGCTTAAATATATTAAAAATGAATATGTATGCATATATATGTAATTAATTATAGTATATGTAAATAATTGTACCATTGTTACAAATTTGCCAAATTTTATAGAATGTGCTATAAACATTGATTTAAAGTCCAAAAACATGAACTTGATGTATCTGTTTCTTTGACATCTTATGTTATTGGGTTTTTGTCTTTGTTTTGTTTCAGAAAAATACTTTGGGGATTTTACATTTCCATTTATAAAACTCAGATTTAACTATGAAGGGTTAAATACTTTATATAATTTAATTTTTTTTAATTTTGGAATTTTGAAAAACAAAGATTGTTATTTCATTTTATCTATATATTTTTTTGGGTATAGCAAATTAAAGCCTGGATCCAAGGGGTTCATTATTGTTATAGCAAAAGGATCTAATATGTAGCTATAATTCTCCATCATTGTAATTTTCTTTAAAGGTTATGTTTTGGGTGTAAAATATTTGCTATGCCGTTAATTTTTTAAATCTCTGTTGGATCAGGCTTACCACTAAAAATCTGATGAAAATTATGGATCTTCTCCCTATTCCAGAAAAAAAAATGTGCATACACACCCAATTTTGAATGTAATTCTTAGGGAACTCATGAACCCCATGAAGCCCACTCATGGACCCTTTCCTCAACCATCCAGTTCCAGGAAGAACTTCATTTGTTTGTGCCTCAACAGAACAGACATTACAGTTCTGACAGAGTTCTAAGGCCTGGCCAAAGTGAGTTGTAAAATAGTTTCATGTAATAGTCTTTCCTGTGTGAGGAAGATGATTGAGATCTATAGAATAAAACCTATAACTCAGGTCTCCTAAGGTCTTCCCAATCACCCTTCCCCCACAGTCAAACATTTTTTTTTTTTCTCTCACACTAATTGGTTCAACTAATATTTGTCAAATACCTAATATGGGCCAAATAATGGGCTAGGTGTTGTGATACACTGAAATATGACATGATTCGTGCCTCCCAGTGGGGAGATGGATGGACACATAGACAAACTCTCATATGATGTAATAATGCTATAATAAGTAATATACAAGTATATTAAGCTTTGATCAGTCAATAGAAGCAATATTTTAAAATGTCCAGTTTGTTAAATCTTTGATAATGGACCAAATTCTAAGTCAAGCTGATCGTGGGCAAATGAAAACTAAATTACTTTTCACATTAATAGTTTAAAGAATGAGTATTTGCAGAGTAGTTACTAAACTCCAGAATTAAAATGTTATTAAAAATGTTAATCACAGAGAGTCAGTCTCTTCCATTGTCAAATCAATATAATCACATTCAGGCAGTTAGTAGTATATCAAATAGTTCTAGTTCAGAGCATGCTGAAAAGAGGAAAACTAGTTTTCCTCAGTCTATCATCTGAAAAAAGGCATTTTCCTGGAAAGATTTAGAACACAGCTTTCATCAAGGTTATAGCAGTTCATATTTTACTCCTGAAAACACAGGAAATGAATAAAACATCAGAAAATTTGAATGACAAGCTTGTCTTTAAGAAATTTTACTGGCGACAACACAAATCCTGAACCTCATCTTTCAAATGTCATTTCCTTGGTGAAGTCATCTGTGAATCCTGCAAAGACAGAACTGCGTGCTCCTGGCGGCCAGGTTTCTTTAATAGCCATGACAGTATCATAATTCTTTGTTGGCCTTTGTTCCCCTCAAGAATGTGAGGTAGGGAGACCACCCCTTTCTGTTGCAGAGCAGGAGACAGGAGGCTTCTTAAAGATCTCAGTGTCACCTGACAGCACAGGGGTCTTAGTAAATCTAAGGTGTATTTGTCCATCAATTCCTCAACCAAGAGGCCCGGTATTTTCAATCTTAATTTTATTGAGGACACTGAATATCTCAAGGACTTGGAGTGGTATTGTTTGGGCAGAGGTTCAGATGGCCTTAAGAGAGGTTAATTAATTAGACACTACATTTTAGTTCTTGCTAATTAGAAAGAGCTGCCAAAAAGAATTAAAGTGCAATTTGTAATTCATTTTGATTGTCCTTTTTCATGACCCTACCTGAGCTAAAATGTGGAAGTAAAAGGGAGAGGAAAGCTGGAAGTCAGAAGACAACTTGCACATGGCCTTGGGTACCAGCAGTGGCACAGAGAAGGACCAGAGTTGGGACAGGCTGACATCAGCGCCCAGCCTTGGGTGCTAAAGAGATGGGGGGTGGGAATAGGGAGGCTGCTGAGGTCGGGGCGGGGGCTTGGGGTGCACTAGGGGAGACAGGCCTGCTCTGAAGCCCACCTTCGGGCTACACTGGTCTCCTCATCCTGGATCTGGGGAGGTTTCCACATGCTCTAGACTTGGAGGCGGCAATTCAGTGTGGGGTCAGGTGGAGTGAGAGGTTTGAAGAGACCTAAGGGGAGAAAGCGTGTGGGGCTCTCAGGAGGCAAGTTCAAGGCAGGAGCAGTGTCCAAGACAGAGCCTCAGAGCGCCTCAGGGATTATACCGTCTGCATTCCACCTAACCGCAGCTGTCCTCCTATGAGGTGGGCATGGCAGTAACAACGGTTACCCTCACGGTTGGGGAAAATGAAGGCTCAGAGAGGGTGTCTAAGGGTCACACTCTGGTGGTTGGTTGACCTAGCCAGCATAACCTGTCAGATCCATGCGCTCTCACTCCCCAGGGCGGGCCTCGCCCTTTTCCCCCTGGTGGGGCTCCACCTGTTACAAAGGTGGAGGAAGTGTGGGCACCGATATTTCATTCCTGAGCCTCCACCACGGGTCACCTGCTGCCGCCTCGCTGCCCTCCCAGAAGAGAAGGAGAGCGGGGAGGGGCGCGAGGGTCGCCAGAGCAAAAAGATGACGGGCTGGGTTAGGCCACGGGCGCCCAGGGGTTTGCGGCCAGAGCAGGAGTGCGCGGGAAGCTTCCTAAAGAAACGCCCAGTCTTGCGTTCGCTAGATTTCTCTGCCCTCTCTGTGCCTCCACCCGAGTTGGCACAACCCCAAACGCAGTTAATAGCCTTGACGACATCGCCATCCAATTTGTGGGACCCTGGTGGTTTTCAAGGCCGTGATTCCCTCGGGGACTAGGCTAGTGGAAGCCCGGGGGGGGGGGGGGGCCCCCATGGGCTTGTGAATTTACTCTTGGGACTTGCAAAACTCCAGTACTCTTGACCCCAAGGGTGTCGTTGGGCGGCCTCTTCTTTCTTCCTGTTCTCCCCACTCTTTACCAATTTACTCTTGGGAATGGCAAAGCTCCGTGTGCTCTTGACCCGGAGGGGTCTTTGGGCGGCCTCCCTCTTTTTCCGGTTCTCCCCTCTCCCCTTCCCCTGGGACCCAATGGCTTCCCACGTCTCTTTCTCCTCCCACTTGCCCCTGAGCTGATTCCAAAAGGAGAACCCGCACAATAGAATGGGTGGACTTCAGGTAGGGAGAGCTGGGAGGGGCTCCGGCATTCAGTCATTCAACAAATACGCGTTCTTGCTCTAATTGAAGCCCGGGTAGTCAGTGTGGAATAGGACACTAGTCACAGCCTCGTGGGGTGACAAATGCACCAATAAAGGTAACAGGATGATGTGCTGGGACAGGTCTGGGCTGTTGGGGTCAGAAGTCTGTACTTAGTGGTCAAGGACTTCATTAATAAAAATCCATAGGACACAGCTGCCACTCTCTCCTGGGCTTTGGTCTCGGAGGCAAACCCTTCTGAGACTGTCCCCTAGGCTGGGAATCGCACCCAAGAGTCATAGGCCCAGCCGGTGCCACCCCCTGCGTCCCAAGGCGTGTTCTCCAGTGGAACTTCCCTAGGAAAAGAGCTGAAGGCTCGAGGTCCGAGAGGCTGTGGCGCGCTCGGGACTCCCCGACCCCACGTTTGCCCGCGTCACCCTACCGCCCCCAGCCGGAGGGGCACGCTGCTTAAGCGGACCCAGTCGGGTCCTGCCCGACGTCCGCCCGTAGGGGCCGCATCCGCCGCGCGCCCGGCACCTCCCACGGCTTGCTTCGCTCCTCCTCTCTCGTGGTCGCCAGTCTTCCGCTGCAGGTTCAATCCCCGCAGGCACCCGGAGCGCGGGGACCCGAAGCGTGGCTGACCGTCTGCGCCCTCGGTCCCCGCGCCCTTGCAACCGAGACCCGGCCGGGGGCACCTGCGAGGCGCGGGCACCTCTCCGGGGCGGCCGCGGCGGGCTGACTGGGCATGCTCAGGAGCGGGGCGGCCGGGCGCCGCGGGAGCCAAGCGCATGCACTTGCGGGGCAAGGGGCCGGCCGTCCAGGGGCGCGGCGCGCAGGCGGCCGCTCTGGCCGACGCCCTGGCCAGCCTGGGCAGGACGCAAGCCAGGATGGCCTCCCTCACGGCATACGGTAACGGCGGGCGGTCGCGGGCTCTCGGGGCGGCTGGGGCGGGCGGGGCCGGGAAGCCGTCCGAGCACCCCGGGGAACTTCGGGGTTCGGCTCCCGGGAGGGTGAGGACGGAAGGGAGGGGGCTGCAGCGCGCGCTGGCCTGGGGGTGGGGTGGGGTGGCGAGGCTCTGCGGGGTTGGAGTTGCCTTGAATCTGGGAAGGGGGTATTCGCAGAAGGAGTTGATGGAGTGAAAACGCCTAAAATTTAGGTGTCTGGGAGCTTTGGGTCTCCAGAAAAATTCCACCCACTTCAGACCACAGAAGGGAAGGGATAAGGGTGTTAAGTTCGTTTCTAGCGGTGTGAGGCTTGGAGTTAGGAGGTTCTGCGTTCAGTCAGCGCTTATCCTGTCCCTGACTGACCTTGGGCAAGTTATTTAAACTTTTTTGTTTTTGTATTTCTCCATCTGTAAATCAGAGATGAGTACATCTCTCTGACAGATGCTATGGGGTTAAAATAATATGCCCCAAAATATGTTTTTAATGCAAAAAAAAAATTAGCTTGGAAATAAAAGTTCCATGGAAATGGAAGGCATTATTCTCCCCCCCCCCCCCCCAATTTTGGCTAAAGAAATATATTTTTTTATTATTTCTTTAAAGGCATTGCAGAATTCTAAGGAAAGCAAAATCACAGTATGAAGGTTTCCAAGCTCAGCTAGAAATCCCAGCGCACTGGGGAAACCAAAAGGCTTATCAACATTACTGCTTGTGTGGAAAAAGCAATTCTCTATAGACCTTTGTCAGAGATGCTGCCGAGATTGGCTTATAGGAGGCTGAAACTCAAGTAACCCCCCCCCCCGCCCCGCCCCCGGGCTTGCAATCAGTTGCTGTGAGTGATAACATCTAGTTTTGGCGTTTTAAACGTGAAGGTAATGAGAATTGTTGGAGAATGTTTCGCGGGGACCTCTCCAAACCTGGGGTTGGTGGGAGGGAATTTGCTGCATTTTGGTGTGGAGGCTTCATCTCCAGGCCAGTGATGTCCCCTGCCATTTTCCCAAGGTTAAAGCGGTTGGTCTTTTTTTGTTTAAAATGATCACTCAGGTGGCTCTGAGGGTTTGCAGTTGATCCTTGTGAATTGATAAAGAATTGTGAGAAGATTACAAATTGCATAGTCGTGTATTTTTTTTTTTTTTTTTAAGTTAGTGCATCTTCTGCTGGGCTGTGAATTGTTCTTACTCCTGCTGCACATTTAACACAAAACATTGTCATTCTTGGGTTACCATTTGGGGATAGTCCAGCATTCTGATGGTCCTTTAGGTATATTCATTGGCAGATACCTATTTTTATACCTTTTTCTATCAGAAGGATCCATGGTGTTAGATTTCACATGCTGCCCTGTTGATACTGTCAGTGATAGTAATAATCAGTTCTTTAAATTTCTAGAAACTTTTAAAAGCTTAATCAGGCACCCAGGTAGAGAAAATGAAGTCAGAAGAAGTGAAATTGTTTTTGAAAAACAAGTGTATTTCAGTAATTAAAGGGGTGGCAGATCTTTTTTTTTTTTTTTTTTGGCAACTTACAATTAAACAGGTTTCTCTTTAAGACCTTAAAGGGAACTAAAACAGATTTAAATAAATATATCAATTAGACTTTGCACTATTTTAAATATATTCTTAACACTCTTCTTCCTTCCTCATCTCTCAAGTGGTGAATACATTTGGCCACAGAGTGCCCATTAATTCTTTGGTCCTTAGCGAAGTGACCCAAGACATGACAAGATAAGTTAGTCCATCAGGGTTTCCATCCTAGTGAATGAGTTAAGGAAAAACAAATTTGAACACATTCAACATATTCCTCACCCGCTGAATGTTGTTCAGATCATTATCTGATGAGAGCTTGGTCAGGCTCTGGAACCTTCTACAAATCATCTCTCTGACAACTGAACTGCTTTAAAAAATGTTCCCTTTCAGTTCTGTTGGATTTGGGTTTAGATATGATGATGGGGAATGATCTAAGTTTCTTGCCTGGAATTTATAGGGTTCAATTTTTATATTCATTTGACTGATTTAATAAAATGCCTTAGTCCTATCTTTAGCACAGGGGCTGCCAAGAGAATGAACAGTTATACTGTAGACTGTGTGTTTTAGGTTCCTGAGAGAGAAATTTGGCTTATGTATGCATTTCATTAGCAGCAGCCTCCAGTAAACCTCATTAGCTTCCCATCTAAATATGCATTTTTGATCCTATATTGGAACTTGTTCTTTCTGTATTTTAGCATGAATTTTTACTTTCAGACAGCCATCTAGACTCATATCTTCTAGAAATGCGAAATGAGATTCAGGTAATTAGTAATTGTAATATGCACTCTAACAAATATATGTTCAGTGAATGATGCAGTTTTATAAAAATTCTGGATTTTTAATGCCTCGACCTTTTGTACTCACCACTGATTTTTCTTTCCTTGTCCTTTAAATGGTTTGGGTTCTTAACCACTTTTAGCTTATTATATAACCATGTGCATGAGATGAAGGATGGGTGACAAGTCTCCTTTAGAGAGAAATGACTGGGACTTGATTTGTTCTTGGCCATGCAAAAGGAGGCAGAGGGGCTGTGTTCTAGTCTGAACTAGAAAATGACTTGTGGTTGGACCTGTCAGCTTTGGATCTGAAGAGGCTTAATAAGAGGCTTGAGGAGCTTACAGAGCACAGTGGGGGCTATTTTAGGGAAAGTGTCTCTGAGGAGATATTTGAACAGACACCTAAATGAAGGAAAGGAATGAACCATTCCATTATGTGGGGAAAGACCATTCCTGGCAAAGGGAACAGAAAGAGCAAAAGCCCTGGGGTAGGAATGAGATTGTCATGTTCAGAGCTAGCTGGAAGGTCAGCGTGGCTTGAGCAGAGAGAGCAAGTAGAAGACAAGAAGGAAATGTAGTCAGAGCCAGTATTGTTCTTATAACTATTCTCCCCTCATTTTCCTCCTACCTCTTAAGTTGCTTCTTTGTGGAGTCCCTCTGTTTATGTTGGTGTTTGCCTGGATTCTGTCCATGACTTTATAATCTCACTCTTAACCATTTGGAGGACATTAATTAGACACCTACCAAATGCTGGACAATAACCCTAAATGCAGGGTCAGTCCCTTATTGGGAGGCCTTTAAATTGGGGTGACAAAGTTTTCTGCGTTTTAAAGTAGAAGTGTGGGGCATGCTGGGACATAAACAATTAATAATGGTACTTTATATGAATTGCCTTAGTTAAATCTCACAAAAACCTTTAAGAAATTGGTCCAGTGTTAGCCTGGTTTTCATTTTGAAGAAATTGAGGCATGGATAGGTTGAGGAACTTACTTAACCTCACATAATAAATGGGGAGCCCAAATGCAGATTTATAGAGTTTGGCTCTGGAGCCTTGGGCTAAGGGTAGTTAGGAAGAGGAAGAAAACGAGCAAATGTGTATGTGGGTGATTCCAGGCAGAAGGCATGGCGTGAGCGAAGCTTAAAGACCATGGGTGACCAGAAGTGCAGCATTTGTGATTAGAAGAGGGTATGGGAAAGGGGTATAGTAAGAGCCAAGCCTAATCATGCAACATGAGCATGAAATGAGGCAGAGAAGGGGTGAGAGCCTAGGACATAATTTCCCCTCCTCTGACTTTGTCTTTTTTCGGGTGATTCCCCATTGGAAATCACCAACTCAGAACTTCTTTCTTGTGTGTGCTGTGTTTGTATACCTAGCTGTGGGCTAGCCTTCTCTATATGTGTGCCTCTCTAGCATCTCAGTGCAGCTCAGTGTATCCAATACAGAATTCCCCTCCCTTACCTGTTTCCCGTTGAATAACTCCAGCTCTCCAGCTGCTGAGCTCAAACTATGTGCCAGGCGCTCGCCCGGACGTAGGAGCGCCTGAATGAGTGAGATCTCATTCTTTCTCTCACAGATGGCAGGATCAGCTGGAGGAGACAGACTTCTACACTGAAAATTGCGGTGCGGGGCGGGGGGCGGGGGTGGGGACTGGGAGGAGTGAGGGATAGGCCAGCAACAGTTCCCTGGAGCAGGCGATGCTAAGAGGCTAGTTGGGAGAAGGAGGGCATTCCAGGGAGGGAGAGCAGCGTGAACAAAGGTAAAGGGGAGAGATGGTGGGGCCACAAAGCCAGCTGCCAGGGGCACATGTTGGTAGAGCGTGACAACCTGGAGAGGTTGGCCGGGGCCATTGTGCTCCCTCTAGGCACCTAGGCCAGAATCCTCGGAGTCCTCTTTGAATCCTCTCTGGAACACGCTAACCATGATACCTTGGACAAGGGGATTCACCTCCTGTGTCTCAGTTTTCTTATTTGTAAAATGGGGTCACGGCAGTAATAGTACTGTAGGTGCACATGTGTGGTACGTAGTGAGTACTCAGGAAGCATCAGCTGTTACTGTCAATGGCTCTTCCAGCCAATATACTCTCAATCACAAAGTCCTGTTGATTCTTTTTCCTTAAAATCTTTCTACTCTATTTTCTCCTCTCTCTGCCCACTGCTCTTACGTTAGCTGAGGCCACCATCATTGCTCATTCTGACTGCAGTAGCAGCCTCCCAGCTGGTTTCTCTGCCTCTAGTCCTGGTCTCTTCTGGCCCCAGCTGCAAATCTCATCCTGTATTCTCCTGCCTGTAACACTTCAGTGGCTCCCCTCCGCTTGCAAGTCAAAGTTTAACTTCCCCCATTTGGCAAAGAAGGTCCTTAAGGAGCTGACCACCCTTTTCTCTTGAGGTCCCAGCATCCCACTTTTTAGGGACATGGTGGTTCAGCATGACTAATTACATCAGGCTTTCTCAGGTGTCTGGACCTTGGCCCATGCTCTGAAAAACAACCCCCTCCACCTTTACAAGGCTCACTTGACTCCCCTTCCCCCTGACCTGGGATGTCTCAGGGTAGGTCTTCTCTCACCCAACTCTTCATTCTGTACTGTGAATATTCCCCTCTGTGGGTTGTAAAATCCCAAAGGACAAGGACCATATCTTGTATCTTTGTATTCCTGGTGCCCTGCACAGTGCCTGACACATAATAAGTGATCAATCTTTGGTTGTCTGACTGACTGAATGGACTATGTCAGGGGGCAGTACACTGCGTACAAGTTCTTAAAACCTCATTTCCCTACTGCAAATAACAAGCGGAATGACTTTTACCCTTCAGAAAAGAGGAACAAGCAAAAGACCAAAAGCATCCACATCATGCAGTACAATCAGGTGCATGCTAACCAACTGGAACTCATGCTTTATTTACAAAATAAATTCAAGGAGGTATTTGATGATTTCTCTTGTTTTTGCCTTCCACCACCCGGCATGCTCGTTATTATGCAATCCAGACATTCATGGTCAACATTGATTAGGATCCTTTTGATTAAGAAGCTGCAGCAAAGCATGTACACATTATTCTTTGACCTTCAGCCTCCACATTTTAAAAGTCTCTTTCTGGGGTAAGGTTAAATTAAAATTTTATTTTGATGCTGTGAAGAAGCATTTTAATCTTTTCCTTTAAAACATTATGTTCTTTGGGCGCCTGGGTGCCTCAGTCGTTAAGCGTCTGCCTTCGGCTCAGGTCATGATCCCAGGGTCCTGGGATCGAGTCCCACATCGGGCTTCCTGCTCTGCAGGAAGCCTGCTTCTTCCTCTCCCACTCCCCCTGCTTGTGTTCCTGCTCTCGCGCACTCGCTCTCTCTCTGTGTGTTAAATAAATAAATAAATAAAATCTTAAAAAAAAAAAAAAACCCATTATGTTCTTTGTAATAGCCATGTAGGGTTTTCTGTTAGAACATAGTCCTAGACAAGCAGTTCACAGCTTCTAAGTTTCTAGAACATACAATTAAACATATGTTTTGTGAGTTCTCACTGTGTCAGGCACTGTTGTAGGTTCTGGAGGTAAACAAAAAACAAATACCTGTTTTCATGAATCTTACATTGTACTAATAGGAAATGGATCTTTACCTTCTGGAAAAAAATGACAATAGAATATAGGATTTTCAGCGCTGAATCAAATAGGTAAAGAGGGAAAGAAAAGAAAGGAAAGGCTTCTCTCCAATTAGGCTTCATGAAAGGGCTTTTGTCACTGTGGAGACTGTGAGAGCGGAATCAAAGGGAAGCTGAGATAATGAGTGTCAGGCACAGTGTTTAAAATTCAGGAATGGTGATTAAAGTATTTGAAAGCTCACTAGAGGCTTTGGCAGACATTCCTTGTGCCTTCTATGCATTAGGCAGAGCCAGGCACTATGGCACAAGATGAATAAAGGATGGCCTTGCCCTCCAGGACTTTGGGTCTAGCTCAGGTCCCATGGGGGATGCAGAGGCTGCTACTACTAATATGGTTACGAGTAGTGCCTGCCCTGCTTGTCTCCTAGTGCTGTTGCAAACATCACGTGAAAGAGCAAATGCAAACATTTTATGAAACCTAGAAAGCCCCATAGCAATTTAGTATACAGCACTATGATGTGTTGTTTTTATTGTAGTAATAAAGAGATCTGGTATAGAATCTGGTATAGGATTATAGGAAATACTGTGTTGAGTGGAAGCACACTTTCTGCACTTTGATTGATTCATCAGCACCTTATTGAGACCTCCCAAGACATCAATTCCTACCTGGGGCCAGCCTGTGTCTACTGTATGTGGTGGGCAGTCAACACTTTTTGAATGAGTGAATTTCAGTCACAATACAAAGGATGAAGTTGAAGGCCAGGGAGGTTAGCTGATGATATACAGGTTATATGGCTAGGAGGAAAGGGTGGATCTTAAATATTAACTTTTCTGTAAGCCCGTAAAATATACAGCAAATACGGAATAAATCACACCAGTATTTCTGAGGAATAGATGTATGCATATGTACATAAACAGATATCGTTATATATATAATATAAAAATTATATGTATAAATATATATAGAAATATATATGAAAGTATATATATATTCTACTAGTAGGTTCTCTAGAACCTTTTATAAACAATTTAAAGTGATTTTTAAAAAAATCAGATGCAGTAGGCAGCTCACACTACACAATGACTATGTATTTTGTAAATTAAATATTTCCAGTGCACTAGTGTGGATAGTTATGAAAGGAATTGTATGATGTTTGTTTTTGTGGAGTCAGTACTTATGCATAATTTGTCTTTTTTTTTTTTTAAAGATTTTATTTATTTATTTGAGAGAGAGAATGAGAGACAGAGGGCATGAGAGGGAGGAGGGTCAGAGGGAGAAGCAGACTCCCTGCCGAGCAGGGAGCCCGATGCGGGACTCGATCCGGGGACCCCAGGATCATGACCTGAGCCGAAGGCAGTCGCTTAACCAACTGAGCCACCCAGGCGCCCCTCATCATTTGTCTTTTTGATGAATTCTTGTTTCATCTGTTCGTGTGTATAAGCAGATTTATGATATGATTTTAAGGGTTTAATGAAAACATTTTCTTTCCTTTTTGAAATATCCCCTTCCTTTTGTTGTTGGTGAGATGTTTCTCCAGGCTTTGTGGATTCCAGGGGAGGGCTTTGCCTCAGTCTGGAGTCCCTCTACCAGCAACATTGGCATCAGCTGAAAGTCTATTCAAATGCAGTCGTCAGTTCTATCTCAGTAAAACTTGAAAGAAGAAAAAGAAAAGAAATGCTGAATTAAAGGCCCACCCCAGACCTACTACATCAAGATCTTTATTTTTTTTAAGATCTTCATTTTAATACAATGCCCAAGTGATGTGTAATCTTAAAATTTTCCTTATTTTTACTAAATTTTTGCTTGCTCAACCAGTTATTGTGTGCTGAAATCTCTCCCTACGATGGTGGATTTGTCAGTTTCTCCCTGCAGTTCTGTTAATTTTTGCTTCATGTATTTTGAGGTTATTTTATTTTGGGCACACAGATGTAATTTTTTTATATCTTCCTGAAGCATTGAGCCTTGAACCTTTTATCATTATTTATTGACCCTTTGTATCCTTAACAATGCTTTTTGTCTTAAAGCCTTTTTTATCTAAAAATAACATAGCTACTCTGGCTTTATTTTGGTTAGTATTTGCTTGCTATTTTTTTTATATCTTTTACTTTTAACATTTCTGTGTCCTTATGATTTAGGCATTTCTTTTATAAATAGTATTTGATTTTTTTTTTAAGAAACCTTTCTCACAATCTCTTAAATAGCAGATTTGGACCATTTACATGTATTGTGATTACTAATATATTTGAACTGAATTATACCATTTTACTTTGTATTTTCTTTGTCTTGTTTTTTATTCCTGTGCTTTATTCCAATTTATTTCCTTTTTCTAAGTTAACCTTTTTAAAAAAACTTTTATTGTTAAGTCCCCTCTCTCATTCTTCCCCACCATCTATCTGTCTCTCCCTCTAACACAATAAACTGGTTTGGAAATACAGTCTATTTCTGTTGTTTTAAATAATTACTCTTCTACTTTCACTTAAATCATGCCTAACAAATCTTATACTTACTCATTACACTTTGTTTAACTAACTCCAAATTTAATATGTTGACCTCTCCCCTGAATAGTCCTTTGACTTTGAGTACCCAACTCCTGGCTCATGTACTATTATTATTTAGTATTTTAGTTCTATTCTTTGTTTTTAAATCTCCCGAATTAGGCATTATAATGATCATTTTTACATTGAAAATTTTTGCTTAGGTTTGCTTACATATTTCCTAGAATTCTCCAGTCAGTGGAAAGACATAAATGGGTGCAATACTTTCTTTCTCCCCCCCGACCACCTGTGGTTAAGATGAAAGTAAGATAGAGTTGAGTGTTGAAATGGGTGAGGTTTTCTTTTGTTATAAGAGCATTCTATTAATGAGTATACCCAAAATAATCTGAGACCAAAAAAAGTGTTAATTTTGTCACAACATTCCTGTTAAGAGAAATACATAAGATGATGTCCACCTTGTTCCCTGTAGATCCTCACTGCTTAGCACATCAGATAAATGACTTTCAGAGATTTAGCACCATATACCAGAGGAATCCACCTAACCCAGCTTCTGACTAACCCTCTGTTCTCAAATATTTGTCTAATGTAGGACAAACCTGGGCTTTAATTCTAGCTTCATGACTTCTCAGAAGTATGAGTCTGTGCACATTCCCTAATTCTGTGAGCTAGTTCCTCATCTGTGTAGTGGGATAATCATACCTGCCTTAAAAGAGTTGTTTTGAAGCTTAAATGAAATAAGGATGTAAATGAAATAATCAGTGTTTAGTGTAGTGCCTGATAAAGAGCAAGCAGTCAATAACTAGTATTGTCTGATTCCACCACCATCTCCTTTTCTCTCTCTCTCTTGTTTTTTTTTTTTTTTAAGATTTTATTTATTTATTTGTCAGAGAGAGAGCGCGAGAGACCACAAGCAGGGAGAGCAGAAGGCAGGGGGAAAAGCAGGCTCCCTGCTGAGCTGGGAGCCTGAAACGAGATGGGACTCCATCCCAGGACCCTGGGATCCTAACCCCAGCTGAAGGCAGAAACTTAACCGACTGAGCCACCCAGGCGTCCCACCATCGCCTTTTCTTAGATGTTTTTTCAGAATTTTCATTCCTGGTTTGCCCTGTCATGACTTCTGCCCCTCTTTATTTCTTAAAAAAAAATTACTGTGGGGCGCCTGGGTGGCTCGGTCGTTAAGCGTCTGCCTTCGGCTCAGGTCATGGTCCCAGGGTCCTGGGATCGAGCCCCGCATCGGGCTCCCTGCTCGGCGGGAAGCCTGCTTCTCCCTCTCCCACTCCCCCTGCTTGTGTTCCCTCTCTTGCTGTGCCTCTCTCTGTCAAATAAATAAATAAAATCTTTAAAAAAAATTACTGTGAGTTATAGCATATATAAAGATGGGGCGGGGAGAGAGAAATTTATAGTTTAACAAATACAGAATGAATACTGTGTGACTACTACCTAAGTCAAAAACCAGAACATTTCCAGTACTGCAGAACCCATCCCTGTACTGGTACCCCCTCCCAAATCAAAGTTGCTTCTTGTCCACCAAAAAGAACCACCATGCTGACTTTTGTGCTAATTACTTTGTTATTTTTCTTTACAGTATTACCATCCATGTGTGCGTCCATCCCTAAACAGTATGGTTTAGTTTTGTTGTTGGAATTTTCATCAGTAGGATCATATGTTGTTTTGGGGTTGGTTCTTTCATTCAACAGTGTTTGTGAGATCTGCCCATGATATTTTGTGTAGCTTTACTTCATTTATTTCCTTTGCTCTATGGCATTCTATTTTATGGATATCCTTGTTGTTTTGAAATATAAAATAAATCATAGCTAACACTAATGAACACTCTCTGTGTGCTGCCTTACATGGTGAGTGCCTTTATTATTCTCATCATATGTATGAGGAAACAGAGCTACACAGAGATGAAATAATGTGCCCAAGGGTTGGAACCAGGTGTCTCATTTAGATACTGACTCCAGAACTCACGAAGTTTATTAATCTCATTCAGAGTCTCGAATTTTCTCACTAGCTACCTGACTTTTTTTCTTTAAGTGCAGTTGGTCCCTAAAGGATTAAATGGATATATAGGCCCTCCCCCTCCAAAATCTAGCATTTTTTTTTTAAAGATTTTATTTATTTATTTGAGAGAGAGAATGAGACAGAGAGGGAGCACATGAGAGGGGGGAGGGTCAGAGGGAGAAGCAGACTCCCCGCCGAGCAGGGAGCCCGATGTGGGACTCGATCCCGGGACCCTGGGTTCATGACCTGAGCCAAAGGCAGACATTTAACCAACTGAGCCACCCATTTGACCCAGTCATTCTTTATCTTGAGAAGTTTCTCTTCCAGTTCATCTTAGAAACCTTACTTGGCATTGACTGGCAAAGTTCCTTAGAAATCTAGATGTTCTTTTTTTTTTTTTTAAAGATTTTATTTATTTATTTGAGAGAGAGAATGAGAGAGAGAGAGCACATGAGAGGGGGGAGGGTCAGAGGGAGAAGCAGACTCCCTGCCGAGCAGGGAGCCCGATGCGGGACTCGATCCAGGGACTCCAGGATCATGACCTGAGCCGAAGGCAGTTGCTTAACCAACTGAGCCACCCAGGCGCCCCAAAATCTAGCATTTTCATTTTAATTCCTACACAGGGGAAGCACCTTCTTTTACATAGAATGCCATAACTTGTGCTGTAACTGCCACAGGGCTTTATACTTTTGCCCTTTGAGTCTTTTCAGAATATTGCCACCAAAATTATGCCCTCGTTTTACCATTCAGGTTTTATTCAAATGTAAGTAGCTTTACCATTAAGTTTTATTTATGGCCTCTTCCCAAGCTTTCATTCCTTATTCAAGCATCCTGCTTCTTTGTTGATTGCTGATTTCTAAGTACGCTTTTCTCCTTCCATTTCTTTTCTCTCCTCCCCATGCGTAGGCACTTCTGGGCTTGTGAATTTCTCTGTGTATTTATTTATATATCACCTTTGGTGCCGTTGACCTTACCCCTTGCAGTTCTCATCCCTTCCGAAAATCTTTTAAGGACAGATCATTAGCAAAGGGTTTACAAAGAATTAGGAATGACAACTTTAGAGCAGTTAGATATGTTTTAGGTCCGGATTTTGTTGATTCAGCTGATTCCACAAATGTGTTCTGAATTATTTGCTAACTATGCATTTGTGTAGCCTGTTTGTTTTTATTAACCATATCTTATCAACGCCCCCCCCCCCCCGCCTAAAAGAAGTAGGATAAGCATTATTGTCACCATTTTCAGATAGAAACAGCCAACAGCTTGACTATAAGAGTTTATGTGCAGCAGAACTAGGCTTAAAACACAGACCTGTGGATTCCCAGCCCAGCGTTCTTCTTTGATCCCAGCCACCTCTAATGAAGTTACACTAACAGAAAAGGGAAATGGCCATTTGTCTTTTTTTTTTTTTTAATTTCATGCATCCTTTTTTCTTTCTTTCAACCAGTGAACGTATACTGAAGATACATTGGATGACAGACAGAGCACTAAATTCTGGAAATTACAAATTGAGTAGCACATGGGTATGTCCTTGACAAGCCCACGGTTTATATCTGTGTGAACCAGTGCAGTTTGTCCTGCTCAGTGCTGGTGGAGGCGTGTCTGATGCTCTGAAAGCACCCTAGAGAGTGCGGATGGCTTGGGAATGTTTCCTAGAAGAGGAGTTGGCCACGTGCTCTTGCTGAAATTATGTTTCCCACATTCAAAATAGTTTAAAATATTTTCTAGCATTTTACCTTCCTGTTTGTGGGCCTACCGTGGCCTTGACGTGGCTTCTGAAGGCCACCACCATTTCTCTGCCCTCTGGCTCACCATCTGCTTTTGTTAATATTTCCCGACTGCTTTCAAACCACAGGCATATAGGGATGCCCCCGCAGATGCCTCTCACTTCCTTCCTTCTGTCCACATACCCGCTGTTCTTTCCTCCTAAGAGCATTCACGTACCATACCATCTTCTCTACCAGTCCGCATCGTGGTCTCATTAAAATCTGACTCTCAGAATGTTTCCATAAACCCTTCTCTGAGTGCAGTTGACTTATTCTTAATTATTTCTTTCCCTCAGACCTATAATTTTCACCATTTATAGATCAGAGTTTCAAAGTTTTCCTGATATTACATAACATAATACCCAAATAGTTCCTTTAGGTCAGTGTGGTAACCATTATCATAATGACTCTTTGTCTCTAATCTGAAGAGTTTTATATTAGAAAATACGGATTTACTCTGATGTTTTAAAATCACGTATTTGTGCCCTGCTGTGTTTCCTAAACAGTTTGGAGTAGTTCTGGTCTCAGTGTGGGCTCTGTTCTGCTGCATGCTGTGCTGTGGCCCTGGTGCCCAGAGCCTTCTCAGCCTTCCCGTCAGAGACTGGGCTTGGGTGGGTGGGTGGGGTTGATGCCTGCCCTGTCCTACCTCATGCATGATGCGATGTGGATGAAAATCCTAAAATGCTATGTCGGTGGAGCATTTGGTTTTCTTCTGCCCCTAGTGCCTAGAACATTTTCTGTTCACAGCTGTGAGGAATTCAGAGCGGCATGTTGTACTTTTAGCCCCAAAGGGAACTGCATCCACTTCTGTCATCCCCACTGGCACTTCTCCCTTGGCTTGGCCACCCTCACTTCCAGTCAGGATTATTGCAGCGGTCCCAGCAAGGAGTCTCTCTGCCTCTCATCTTGCTTCTTCCAGTCTGTTCTCCACATGGCCTCAAAGTGATCTTTCCAAAGTGAAAATGGGATCCGGCTCTCTAGGCAAGAGCCAGACTTGTTAATGTGGTTTATAAGACCTGTCATAATCTAGCTGCTGTTTACCTCTGCTCTCTCTGCACTCAGCTGCCGACTCAGGAGGCTGCCTGTGGCCTCTGAGCCTCCACCCACGATGAAGCTTCTCAGTCTGGATCTTTCCCTCAGTTCTTCCCCCTTTGGCCTAGTCAGGTGTTATTCACCTTTAGATTTTATTTTATTATTTTTTAAAGATTTTATTTATTTATTTGCCAGAGATAGAGTGAGAGCGAGAGCGAGAGAGCACACAAGCAGGGGAAGTGGCAGGCAGAGGGAAAAGTAGGCTCCTCGCTGAGCAAGGACTGATCCCAGGACCCTGGGATCATGACCTGAGCCGAAGGCAGACAGTTAACTGACGGAGCTTAACTGACTGAGCCACCCAGGCATCCCTAGGTTTTAGTTTAGATGTCACTTCCTCTCCGAAGTCTTACCTGCTACCCTTTCTAGATCAAGTGTTCTCTCACTTGTCCCTGCACATCTGCCAACATCCTTTATCACCCCCAGTTTAATAACAGTGGCACCGAACTGAAATTGCCTGTGTGGGACAGTCTAGGTTGTTTGCTGAATGTTCCAGGTGCTTGGCACTGAGCACTAGCTAAGCAACAATGAATGAACCAATGAAGGAGCAGGAGACTGCCCGGAACAGCGGCCTGGTTAATCTACCAGCAGTCATATATTTAACTGTGTTCATGGTGTCTACCAGGATATAATCAACCTTCTCTTTTATTTTCTTAGCAGACAGAGACGTGAGCAGTGGGAGTTATAACCTTTCCTCTGCCACGACAGGCAGCTACTACAGTTGTGTCAGCCAGATCACCATAGGTGAGCAATGTTGACATTTTGTTTTATTAAAATTATTATTGCTTGGAAACACCTGGGGTGGGGGTGCTGAGGAAGAAGTGAGTAGAAAATGTAACAGCAGGAGCCTCTATTTTCAGAATCAGAGCAAATGCTCATGGACTCACCTTGCTGGAGCACCCTCTTGTGGATTCTTACTGCTTTTGCATAGATATTGTTGGAGGAAATGTGGTCCAGAGAGCTGAAAAAAAAACCCCCAAACCAAAAAACTCCACGTTTTCCCAACATTTCATCATTTGCTTTAACTTTTTAATTTGTGTATCACCTGTATATATTAATATTACCTTAATATTAAAATTGACTTCCTTTCTAAGATTTATATTCATCTATTGCTGCTCTTGGCCATTAACATACATTATTTTGCTTAATCAGGACTATATGAGGAGGGTACTATTACTTCTCCGTCTCACAGATGAGGAAATCTGATCTTTTCCACCTAGCCAGTGATTAATGAATGTATCCATGATTTCAATCCAGGTTTGCTTGACACTAAAGTTCGTGCTCTTAATTGTTTCTCAAACCTCAGTAATGTGGACACCTATAAAAAGAAATAATAGTTATGATCCCCTAAATTTGATTTAAATTATTTTTTTAAAGATTTTATCTATTTATTTGACAGAGAGAGACACAGCGAGAGAGGGAACACAAGCAGGGGGAGTGGGAGAGGGAGAAGCAGGCTTCCCGCGGAGCAGGGAGCCCGATGTGGGGCTCGATCCCAGGACCCCGGGATCATGACCTGAGCGGAAGGCAGACGCTTAGCAACTGAGCCACCCAGGTGCCCCTGATTTAAATTATTTTTATTATAATGACACTTAAGTGTGTTTAAACATAAAACTAAGCATAGGCACCTTATAACCATACAAATAGCCATACAAATCAACTTGAATTTACGAATAAAACTTAAAACACTGTCAAGCAAAAAATAACAAATCTATCACATTAATTTAATATGATAGACATTGTTATCTTGCTGAAGTACATTACTTCTTGTAATGCGATGTGGTACTGACTGCAGCAGGGTGGGATCTTTGAGTTCAGGACAGCTTTACTGCTAGGTATTTCTGATAACTCTGCTCTGCCACCAGCTTTCTCTGTTCAACCCACTATGAAACCTCTGCTAAAGCTGGTGGGGTTATTGGATCTTCCTTTGGTATGAATGCACCTTGACATATCCGTCTCTCTCCTTTTCTCATTGAGTGTACCAATGGGTGCCAACTTGATGGAAATACAAAAGCAAGTCTAGACCCTAAAGTTAAGTGGTAGAACTTGGTCCACAATATACATCTATTAATTTTTAAATGATTAAATTAACTTTAAAATGAAAAATAAAAACAATTAAAAAATTCTTGTGGAGAGTTCATGGACCCTGGTTTGAAAACACTAAATAACCTACAATGACATTCCTAAAGACATTTGTTGAGTAGTGGGAGGTTCAGAGGAGGAGGGTGACAAGATGAATGCATGGATGAAAGAAGGGATTCTGGTGGTGAACGAGATGGATTTCATGGGGAGGGGGGTCTGGTGTTATAACAGGTAAGTGGCTATGACTTTATTCTTGATATGTGACAGTAATGAACTTGGGAGGTGGGATAAAGAGCAGTTCTGGAGGGACAGAGTAGGAGAGCTGGCAGGACTAGTCATTGGATAGAGGGAGAGACAGGTTTGCCTTGAGACTTCCAGTCAGGGTTACAGGGAGTCTGAGCCATCTCTAGAAATACAGCAGTCAGGAAGAAGACTTGATGGCTACAGGTTAGATATGCCGGGCTTGAGGGGCCTGTGAGACTCCCACCTCAGAATGACCCACAGGAGAGAATGGGCAGGAGATGAAGATATTGGTATTCTCTGCACAGAGAAGTCGGTCGAATCTTTGCAAGAGGAGGAGATCATAAGAGTCGGTACATGGAGTGAGTAGAGGGCCAACAGCCAGTCTTTAGGGGAAGCATAATTGGTAGAAATAATGACAGAGGTAGGAAAACCAAGTGAACACAGTTTTTGGAAAGCCCAGAGGAGGTTAGAGTTCAAGGGCTGCCCTGGTGACATCCCCAAGAGACATGGCAGTAGGTGGTGGGAGGGAAGCCAGGTTGCAAAGCTTGGAGTAAGGCGTGAAGAGCTATGAATAGAGACTTATCTTTTAAGACATTTGTCAGTGAAAGTGGAGGGATAAATAGTGAGGAGCACAATGGGACCTTTCTCGGTGCCAAGCACTGTTCTAGGTACTTTTTCTGTATTTCCTCATTTAATCTTCACAAAAATCTACAAGTTAGGTACTGTTATTTTCCCCATTTTTTTCAGATGAGGAAACTAAATTCTAGAGAGGTTAAAAAGTGACTGAAATTACATGGGTAGTAACAGATGGGATTTCAACCCAGGTAATTTAGTCCCACTGGATGACACTCTTGCTATTTGCCACGGGCCTAGTACCCTTTCTTGGTCTTTTTGGGTTCCTAGACCCAAGTCCAATGTGTGTGGAGGTTCTCCTTGGCCCCCCAGTACCAAGCAATTTTCAGACACCCTACTGGTGTCTGAGATTTCAATTCAATTCTGACACCAAAGTCACCTTCATTAGTAACAAGACACCCATGTCAGTTTCATGGCTCTGAAGCGTTTTCAGCAACTGTGGATGAAGACCAAATACATCTGGAAAATATATTTTGGTCATCTCAATGACCAAATAAATATTTCTTATTACGTCACTTTGCACCTAGTCTAGTCAGCTTCAGCCAGTATGTCAGGGTGTTATGGGTTGAATTGTGTCCCCTGAGAAGAGATGTTGAAGTCCTAACCTCTGGATGTGGTCTTATTTGGAAAAGGGATCTTTGCAGATATAATCAAGTTAAGAAAAGACTCCATTAGGGTGGTCTTCTAATCCAAAATGACTGGTGTCCTTACAAGTAGGGGAGAAGAGGCACCCACAGGGAAGCATTATGTGATGGTGGAGGCAGAGATTAGAGGGTTATGTGTGTAAGTCAAGGATCACCAAGGATTGCCAACAGCATCAGAAGCTAAGAGAAAGGCATGGAACAGGTTCTCCCCTAGAGACTTCAGAGAGAGCACTGCCCTGTTGACATCTTTTCAGGCTTCTAGCTCCAAAGTTGTGAGAGAATAAATTTGTTTTTTTCAAGCCACCTTGTTTGTGGTACTTCATGAGCCACCCTGGGAAACTAATAACAGCAGGTCCTTACTATGCAGTCGCCTCTGAAGGGGAGGTGGATATGACAGACTGTTTTCTCAGAAGATGATGGCATAACTGAAAGGCTCTTTAACGTCACTTCAGTTCCCGGACTCAAAGTGGCTGAAACCATAAGGAAATTTATTTCACATAACAGGAAGACCAGAGGCAGGTCCGTCCTTGGGATGGGTTGATTAAGCTGCTCATGATGTTGTGAAAGACCTTCTCCCCTTTGCCTTCTGGGAGAATTTATCTTAGTGTGGCAGCCACATGGCTGCCACGGTTCCAGGAGCTGCATCCAGATACAATGATGGGAGGGAAAGGAGCTTTGGTCCTTTCCTCAGGCTTTCACTTGAGGAGCTGAAACTTTCTCCTGAAGCCCTCAGGGACTGCTCCTGTCTCACTGGGCAGGATTGGGTCACATGACCCCCCCTTGAACCAATCATTGGCAGGAGAGAGGAGAGCCTCTTTGGACTCCTCAGAGTTGGGCGGGCAGAGGAGGGGATAGTATCAGCTTGCCTTGAGTGCCCTGGCTGAGTGGGGGCCTGCTGAATTCCCAAAGTAGGACTCTGTTGGGAGGACGGAGAGGGGTGGATTCTGTGCAGGCATCAGGCAGTGTCCACTGCCCACAGTCTGTTTTTTTTAAAGATTTTATTTATTTGACACAGAGAGAGAGAGAGAGCAAGAGAGCGCGTGCACAAACGGGAAATGGCAGGCAGAGGAGAGGGAGAAGCAGGGAGAGGGAGAAGCAAACTCCCTGCCCAGCAAGGAGCCCCACACGGGGCTGGATCCCAGAGCCCTGGGCTCATGACCTGAGCCAAAGGCAGATGCTTAACTGACTGAGCTACCCGGGCACCCCTCACTGCCCACAGTCTTTCTAGTTCAAAGCACTTGGGCAATATTTATAGTAAAAGCAGAAAATAATTAACAGCCTTAGACTCAAAGTACCAGAGGGAGGACAGATCTCTGGATCACCCAGCAGTTCTTTCTTAAAAGCACATTTTGTTCTTTCGTCTCCTGTACTTCAGTCCTTCTCTTATGGAATATTTACTCATCCATTCCATTTAAGAAAATAGCATACTTGTGGACTTCCTGTTAATAGTTCCTTATAGGAACCTATGCCTACCAAAAGAAGAATTGCTAAACAAAACAACAATAATGAAACAACTAAGAAACAACAATGACAACAAAAACAACTAAGGAACAGAATAAAAAGACTCCTGAAATCTTTCTATTTATCCGTGAGACTCTTGGATAGTCCTTATTTTCTGATCATAAACTCCCACTCTACCTATGTATGAGATATAAACATGTCACAGTTAATGAATGAGCATTTTTTCTCAAGACATCTTACAATTTTGAGTGTTCCTTACATGCCTCTCTTCATGATTTTGGGTGATATGTTGACATAGAACTCCAAGGGAACTGAGACCCCTGCTCCTACCCAACTCCCCAACAGGGAACAGGATGGTGGTTAAGGGAGGATGGGTTGGCTACTGCTGTGACATTTCTGTTACTTGCCTCTTGGACATTTGGACACCAGCTGTTCCCCTGGATGGTTGGTTATCCTCTCAAAATACTTTGACCTCATTGCAAATTTAGGCTGGTCCATTTATATTCCATTAGAATCATGCAGATATTATCATAGTCAATTTGTATCAATAGCATGGATTAAAATATTTGCTAATGAACTCCATTTCTGGAGTAAATGATGTGGTAATTTTCTAAACTAAAAAAAAGGGCTTGTTAGCTATGTGGATGACGTCCTTTCAAAATTAACTGTATACTATAAGTCAGCTATCATTTTATAAAAGAAGCGGTAAAATCTGAAATTGTGGAGAATCCAGATTTCATTGGGACTTTTAAACATAATACTTTTGCTCTGTGCTCTATTCTGTATAATGACTCCAGAGGAGCTTGGGAATGTGGAAAGAGGAGAGGGGTTTAAGCAAGTTTCTGAATGAAGCAACAGGCAAGGGAAAACATGGTCCTATATTTATTCTTCTTGTAAAAGGATTCTCTGGTGTAAATAGAAGGTGATACATTTTCAAGTTTAAAAAAAAAAAACACATAAAGGAACATCAAGTTAAATGGAGAATTCTGGAATTTCATTGCTATGGTCCAGTGAGCTGTGGGAGAGAGTTGATCATACAATAAACAAATTTGCATCAGAGGTTTAGTCCGACCAATATGATCAGGGCAGGCCTGGGGTCTGTAGCATTCATTTCAGTCCTCGGCAGCTCTGGCACCATTGCAGTTCCAAACACTGAGAATTTGTGTGCTCATTGATTATCTTCAGAGGCTCCAAAGCCCTCACCTTCATCACTACATTCCACGTAGTAGAACTCACCTTTTAGGAAGGCGACTTACCAAGAAGAGTCCAAACAGTCCAGTAGGCACGTTCTCAGGTTTGTCACCATTTCCCTTTCCTCGAGCATTCTGGTCCATTGGGATTTGTATAAAGTTGTTCAGGAAGGAATAAATAACCTGAGTGATTTGTGTGTGTGAGGGGGGAGGATAGGCCCCATCTCAAGCGCCCAGAATCCCTCTTGCCACCTGCTCTCTCAGCACCTGCGTTGTCTTCAGTGAGCCTAGGCTTAAACCTTGACTGTTGCTTCTGTGGAGCTATTGACCTTGAGGAAGTAATAATGTCTGTCAGCCTCAGTTTCCTTATCTGTCAAATGGGAATATGAGTAGTATCTGCCTGACAGGATTATTGTGAGGTTTAAACGAGGTGGTGCTGGTAGGTCCCTTAGCACAATGGCAGTAAGTGTTAGACAGTATTGTAATTTTTAGTGGATTTATTATTTTATGACAATGAAGTAGGTTGTTTGTTCCTAGGCCTCACCCGTGACTTCTTTGTGGGTAACTACTAGATTTATGGCTTTGGTCCCAGTTCTGATCCTTCCATTTTTCTCTTAGCTACCTGCCAGACATTTCCACATAGATATTTCCATGAAGGCTCAAACTCCTCATGTCTAAAAACACACACCGTCTTCCTCAGCCCTTGCAAGGCCAGTCCTGATCGCCACAGTTAGGATGAGGAAATCTACCATTCTGTGTGCCACAAGTGTTCTCTGACATCTAGCTAGTGAGGGACAGAGCTACCTGGGGGCCCCAAGCTACTTTCTTTAGTTAATGTCACGTATCTCTCTGGACTTCTTCTCCTTTCCTGCTGCCAACACTTAAGTGTGGTCCCTTAGTAATACTCCCCTAGCCTCTCCTTCACAGCTTTTTGTATCCTCTCCTTGCCACCAGCATCTAGGAACTCAGTGAACAGTGGGTATCCACTAAGTACCAGCTCCGAGCCTAGCTTTGTGCTGAGTACTGGTGGAAGAGGAGGGAGGGAAAGAGCTGGACAGAGAGACATTGGGAGGGAGTTTCAAAGATGACTAAGACACCCTCGAACCTTGAGGAAGGCTCAGTTCATGAAGGAGCCACGCATGAGAAGAATAAAATGCTTGGCTGTTAAAGTGTAGGCAGGGATTGTTTGACACGTACCCTGTTCAAGTGGTTTCCAGCACAGTGTGGGTGGGCGGCCCCAGACACCATCATTCAGGCTGCAGAATCTACACAGGTGTCCTTCCTTGTTACCTCTTCTGGGCTTTCTTGATTCCTCAACCTGCCCTCCCTAATTTGGACTTTCTCTTCCAACACCTCCAGTCCCCACACACCAACACTCTGTAGTGGGCTTTCCTTCTCAAATGGTTAAAAAAGGGTGGGGGTATCAGAGGAGACCTCTCAGAAGAGACAACCACCAGAGCAAGAAGGGACAGATTCTGGCTACTTTAGCTGCCATTAATTTGACTATGCCAGTCCTCACTTCACAGACTTTCAGGAATATTGTTTTGCTTGCCAAAAAATTTAGTTTTCTTACATTGACATTTAAGACCCTCAGATGTCTTGTATCAACTTACCTTGCCATTCTTGTTTCCCCCCCCCCCCGGAATATACTTACATTCCTAAATCCTGTATCTAGTTTGCAAATATAAAGGCCTGGAGAAGTTAGGAATATAAGACAGAGGAGGGAAACAGGCTGGAGTAGGGTGTTAAGGAGTGGTGGGGACTGTGGCAGACTGGAATTCCCTCACTCCAACTGAAGAGAGTAGCTGCTGGAGTTGCTCCAGCTGACACTTGCCATGTGGGAATGTGGTCCAATGTCTCTTGATCTTGAGGAGAAGATCAAGAGATTTTTCAAGAGAAGCCAGAAACCTGGATTCTCTTGAGAACTCTCTAGATTTTTATTGTTGTTAATTTTAATTTTAATTTTACTTCAAATTAAGAAAAGCATGGGTCAAATAAAACATATCTGCAGAACAGATCTGTCCCTCTGTTTCCTCTGGCCTCTAGGTTGCTTGTAAGGGCCAAGTTCATACCACCTTCTCCATGACCTTGTTCCTCCACCCGGAAGAGCTTTCTCCCCTGAGATCCTGGGTGGGGTGGGGGGGGCATTTCTGTCCTACTTTAAACTATCTCTTTCACTTCACTTTGTACTGTAGTTAGTTATGGTTTAGGGGAAAGAACACAGATTTTGGAGTCAGACAGATCTGGGCTTAAATTCTGCCTCCGGCACTTACCGGCTGCTTGACCCAGGGCAAGTTGAGATCCAGTTTCCTCATCTATGGAGCTGAAATAGTAACAGTCTCCTTGTACAGTTGCTTACTAAATGTATGTTGAATGGTGAACACGATCCATGAAATGTGTTGATGCCTGCCTGTGTATTAGTAACATGCACCCTTATCTCAGGTGGTGTTCGATTTGACTCATAGCTGAGACTTTTGAGAAATACGAAAATGGATATGGTAAGGGGCTTTGCTTGCCGCTTCTAACCTACTGTGTTTGTCTTGCCAGGTTATGATGTTTCCGGGCCTGTTGCAATCGGGCTCACCCACTGGAAAAACCCATACGCACAAGGCAGACCCACCCTCCCATCAGATCTGCCTCTCTTCGTCTCCAAAGATGCGGGCATCCCTGTGTACCACCGATCCCTCAGCCGCAAGACTGAGCCGGCTGCACCTTTGTCTTGCCCAGCGTCACTGTCCATCACTCCAGTGCCTTCTTATAGCAGCAGCAGCCAGGAAACCCTCAGTCAAGACACGACAGGTAATGGTGTTGGCTCCCTGTTGGAGATTCAGGACTCAGTGTATTTAAGGGTTCCTTCATGCCTTTACCTGCTGAACAAATTGCATCTGCGTTTCTGCTTGTATGATGCCGTGGACCCCAATAATTCCCCTGTGTTCACTGGCCTTTCATGGCTTGGCTGGACCTTGAAAGAAAGTTAGATGTGTTTAGAAATATTGATCTGAGTGTTAGTTCTGTTTGGTAAAAAGTCATCAGGAAATCAACTCTGAATCAGAATTCCCAGTTTTGTCATAGGAATTTTTGTTTGCTTAATTTCTTTAATCCTCTGTTTAGGGACAAGGCATCTTTCTTGGGCTAAACTCTTGTATTCAGAAAAGTTATCAGTAAGTCATTTTTGAGTCCCTTAGTTACCACCAATTCATGTTGCTCCACCAAACGGATCTATGTCAGGGGTCTGCCGACTGCTGCCAATGGGCCAAATCTGAGCCGCCCATCTGTTTTTGTGCAGCTCAAGAACTGGGAATAGTTTTTGCTTTTTAAAAAATGATTGGTGTCATCATTCATTCATTAAGTCTAATTTCGTCTTAGTCATAGCTGCTATAACAATGCCCAGACCAGGTGGTTTATAAAGAACAGAAATTCATTTCTCACAGTCGTGGAGGCTAGAGGTTTGAGATCAGGGTGCCAACATGGTCAGGTGAGGGCCCTTTGTCAGGTCTCAGATTTCTTACAGTATCCTCATATGGTGGAAGGGGCAAGGAACTTCTGGGGGGTCTCTTTTATGAGAATGCTAATCTCATTCTCGATGGTTCCACTGTCATGACCTAAACATCTCTCAAAGGCCCCATCTCCTAACACCATCACTTCAGGTATTAGGATCTCAATGTATGAATTTGGGGGTGGGGGGGACAAACATTCAGACCATACAGTCGGAAAAAAATTAAAAGAATGATAATATTTTGAGACGTGAAAGTTATACGAAATTCAAATTTCATTGTTCATATATAAAGTTTTATTGGGACATAACCACACTCATTCATTTAGGTATTGTCTCTGGCTGCTTTCCTGTGACAATGGCAGAATTGAGTAATTGTGACAGAGATTGTATGGCCTGCAAAGCCTAAAATATTTACGATTTGGCCCTTTGCAAAAAATGTTTGCCAACCGCTGATCTATGTGATCTTTGGGAGTCATGACTGAAACAGTCAAGGCAAGAAATATGCTCACAACATACTGCCTTAAAATTTATCACTTATATTTCACTTTAAATGAGTTACAGAAAGCTTTATGCAGGGATAACCAGTTAATTGTTTTTATTTCTGAAGTCTAAGTTGGAACTCTAAATTACGAAAAAAAATCTATCCTGCCACATTTTTCTTCTATAGATATAGCACTTAGGAGTAATGGCTTAGTTGGACAAATCCAATGTGTAATTCCTCTTCTGGAAATAAATCTTTTGAAGTTGACACTTACCATTCCCAATGACACTGAACAATTCACAGATGCTGCCACCTAGAGGTGAGGTGCTCATGTTGCAGAAGTTCCAGATTATCAAAAGCAATCTCAAGCAGTACTAAATGTGAAGGATCACCATTGAACTTGTTAAAAATGAAGATTCCTGGACTCCTCCAGGGATGCTGTGTCCATGGCACAAAGCAAGCTTCAGCAGTCTGTATTCTGCAGGCTGCCCTCTCCTGAGATTCTGGTTTCTGAGGTTCATCTACATACCCTGGGAAACCCCTCCAAAGTGTCTTTGGTTAAGTGGCTAGATGGTATTACCCACCATTGAACCTTGAGGGACATTTGCATACCGTTAGCTCTGCCGTGGCAAAAATGAACTATCTAATTGTCCTGATTGAGGATCAATTTGAGAGTAGAAAAATCACGATCTGGGTTGTTGAACTTTGAAATTTCCTGGGTTTTGATGTTACCATGAATGAAAATCGACTCTGCTTGCTTTAAAAGTTTAATAAAATCTGAAGTTAAGAAATGAAGTGCTGCCTTTGGCCAGGGTAGCTGCAGGGTTCTGGCATTTCTTGGCAAAGAGGAGTGTGAAATGGCAGCTGCCAGGTTAACATTTTATCACGTTTCTCTGTGAGTTGACTTTTTTCTTTCCATAGAGCACCATACTCAGAAGCAATCCAATTTCTAGAGGAGGTTTCTATTTTTAACTTGCAGATCTTGAAAAACAAATTAAAAGCACATAGTTTTCTTCATTCCTGGGAACTTTCCATTAGCAAAAAAATACTGGATTTTTTCCAAGCAACTGTTTATTATTATTTTTATTTGTATACTTACAAAGTTAACCTCAACATTTAAAGATATATTAAACAAGCATGTATTTTATTATAGAAAATTGAACATGCTGGCATAGCCTCTGTAAGTCTCAATTATGATTATGTATAGGCTATTTATTATATTTATTTGGTTTCTTACAGCAATTTATTGATTTTAATATGTCCATTTTCTGTGTAAAAGCATCTAGTTTACTTTCTCCTTCCTTCCTGTTTTTTCTTTTTTTAAAGTAAGGTTAATGTCATTATTTGTTTATATTTTAGTTTTTGCTTCTCTTGCTAGTTTGAAGAAACCTCTGGGGTGAGATAAGTCAGTTCCACTACTCCAGAATTTCCTAAGGATTCCAGATTTTGCCAGACATCCCTTCACATTTCTAAGCCATCTTCCTTCTGCACACACTGCAGGTCTAATGGGAGGAGCTGACAAGCTTTAGTCACAAAATCTCTCTACACTTATTTATTGATTGCTGGGATTTTCTTATGTTTAAGAATTTCTCCAAGCATATTTAAAAATAATGTTTCCACTCCCCACCACTCTACAATTCTAGAAGCAATTAAAAAGACAGAGAAGGCCAAGAGCTTCTGGGATTGTTACTTTATTGAGCTGTTTTTACTCTTGCCACTGCCCTATGCCACTGCATGACTAACTTGTACAATAGGTTCTCTTGATTTGACTTTACTTAACCCTACTTGCCACCTTGCACAGTGAACAACCTGTGAAACTCTGCATGGTGGCCCTGGACATGGCACTCCTTCCTCATGGTAGAGAATATTTTAATCAGTAAATCAATTGTACAGGTTAAGTTGCAAAAACAGTCTCCATTGTCCGGCTGGCTCTATCCATTCATCCTTTCCAGCCATCCATCCCTCTAATACATATTAAGTTCCCACTCTGTGCCATGTACTGTGATAAGTCCTTGGAATAGAAAGCTGAGTAAGGCATCACCCCTAAGGAGCTCAGAGTCTAGAGGAGGAGACATATAAGTAAATCAAGTATTTTAATTCAGTGTAATAAGTGCTAAGATAGAAGATTTCACATTAGGTGATCACATACATATTTTGTTATTGAATTATTTCATTAACATACTATTAAAATACAAATAATAAAGTATTAAAATATGCTGTTATAAAAATGTAACATTAAAATATAGTCATAAAAATATATTGAGTACAAAAGATGTTACTGAATTATTTCATCAATTAAAAGAAGATAAATTTGAGAGAACCACAGGAGGAAAGTCTGGAAACTGGCTCTGTCTCAGATATTCTGTGTACGTTTGAGACCCAGTTTTTGATGATCAAGCTTCGCAACTTGCTTCGCTACCTGCACGTGACTCACATTTTTGGTCACTCTCTGCCACCAGCTGATTCTCGGTCACTTTCTCCCATTGTGTTCAGTGCCCAGCTGCATGCTGACGACTCTAAAAGTGCTATTGCCCTGTCTGATTTCCCTGCCAAGCTTTAAAGATGGATTTATACCTGCCTTCCAGAACTCTCAGTCTGGATATATCCCAGACATCTTAAAACTATGTGCTGCACAAGGAACTTTCTTCTGGTAGCTCTCAGAGTTGAATTTCCTACTCTCTTTAATGGTGTCACAGTCTGTCCAGACTCCGAAGCCAAAAAGTCAGTGTCCTCATGCTCAACTCTCTGCTGGCCGTCAGCCGCCGCAGCCAGCTGGGTCGCACGTGCATTATGTTTACCTTAGAAATATCTCTAATTAAGAGCATTATCATCGGGCGCCTGGGTGGCTCAGTCGGTTAACCGACTGCCTTCGGCTCAGGTCATGATCCTGGAGTCCCGGCATCGAGTCCCGCATCGGGCTCCCTGCTCGGCGGGGAGTCTGCTTCTCCCTCTGACCCTCCCCCCTCTCATGTGCTCTCTCTCATTCTCTCTCTCTCAAATAAATAAATAAAATCTTAAAAAAAAAAAAGAGCATTATCATCAACCCTACGAACACTATCTCAGCTCAGACTCATTCATCTCTACCTGGACTAGTGTAGTCTTCTTATAACCAGCTTCCCTACGTCTTAATTCTTCTGTGTCCACAGGGGTCACTTCTCCAAATTCATCTCTCCGTCCTTCTCTCTTGCTCTCTTCCTCCCTTCCTCTATTACTGCCCTCTCCTATCACCTGTGAAAACCTCTTATTTCCCCCATTGCCAACAGAATAAAGTCTAAACACTTCATATATGGTACTTGAGGGCCTTCCTAACTAGCTTATCTGACCCCCTAACATCTATCACTACTCTCTTCAGATGCATCCAGCCGTGGTTACCTGTAATTCTTTACTGATCCTCAAAGATTCATGATTTTGCACATGCTGTGCCATCTGCATGGATACCCTTCCTTACACTCTTCTCCTAGAAATTTTTTTCTTCAAACCTACCTAAGAGGTGACCTTCTCTGTGTATTCTTTTCCTTTTCTCCTCAGCATATTTAATCATTTTTTTCTCTTTCCACTGGCAATTGCTGTTGACATCTTGAATTCTGCTCTTGTTAGATTGTGAAATAGTTTTCTTTTCATGTGCGGCTGGCCTATTAGATATAAAGTCCTTGAGTTGAGAATTAGTGTCTTAATCATGTATTTGTTTGGTCAGTGTAGAGCCTGGCATATAGGAAGTATATTTTCTATGACCATTTCAACTGCAGATTAGACACAGTTGAAGAGAGAATTAGGCCTGGAAGATAGAGCTGTAGGAATTACCCCAAAAGCAAAATAGAGAGATAGGAGGTAGAAAAACAAGAAGGAGGAAGTTGAAATATAGAAGACAGAATGAGAAAGTCCAACATACAATTAATAGAAATCCTGTTCTAGATTAAGAGACTAGAAAGAATGGAGAGACATAGAATATTAAAAAAAGACAATGAGAATTTCCCAGAATTGATGAGAGACACAAATATTTAGATTCCAGAAACACAATGAATACCAAGCAGAATAAGTAAAACTAAACATATTATAGACATATTATGGTGAGTCAACAAAACACCAAGATAAAAATATTAGAATACTGAGGGGGAAAAAACAGATTTCTTGCAAATGAGAAACAAACTGAGGATAGACTTTCCAATAATAATGATAAAGGCCAGAGGATAGTGGATTGGTATCTTAAAAGTGCTGAAGGAAATAGTCCATTCAGCCAATTCAGAATTCTAAATCCAGCTAAATGATTATTGGAGAGGAAGGTCAGTATAAGAACATTTTTGGAATAAGATTGGGAAAGTATAATCAATGCACACCTAGTTCAAGAATGACTGAAAAGCCTATTTTAGAAAAGAAGGAAATTGAACCTAGAAGAAAGGACTAAGATGAAAGAAATAATAAGGGGAAATATATATATTTTTTAATTAAAAAAGATCCCTCTAGAAGAATGGTTTTCAACCAAAAATGATTTTGTTTCATGGGGGACATTTGGCAACATCAGGAGATATTTTTGGTTGACACAAGTGGGCAGGAGGTATTACAGGGTTTGAGGCCGGAAATGCTGTTAAACATTCTGCAATGCATGTGACATGGTCCCTGACTCATTGTTCCATGTTCATCATTAATTCTTAATGCTACTTCCTCCCTTTGAGTTTCTCTTTCTGTGTGTTATACCTTGTCGTTGCAATGGGCCCTGCCTTTGTGGCATTTCCAGGGCTCTGTTCTTGCTGCTCTATCTGGGGCTGTTCTTTTTTTTAAAGATTTTTTATTTATTTATTATGAGAGAGAGAGATTGAGAGAACGAGTGGGAGGAGGGGCAGAGGGAGAAGCAGACTCCCTGCAGAGCAGGCAGCCCGACGCGGGACTTGATCCCAGGACCCTGGGATCATGACCTGAACCAAAAGCAGATGCTTAACCGACTGAGCCACCCAGGTGCCCCGGGGCTGTTCTTGATAAAGTATGCCTTTGGCACTTTTGATTTTCCTTTTTCCGTATTTCTTCCTGTCCTTTAATTCTTCCTAAATTTCATGCTGCACCTAGGCCTATTCTCTTCTTGTTCACTTCTATTAGTTTCTCAACCTTGGTATTACTGACATTTTGAGCAGAGTAATTCTTTGCTGTGGGGGCTGTCCTGTGCACTGTAGATGTTTAGCAGTATCTCTGGCCTCTACCCAACTGGATGCTAGATGTGACAACCAAAAGTTATCTCCAAACATTGCCAAATGTCCCTGGGTGGGGGGTGCAAAATTGTCCCCAGTTAAGAACCACTGATTTACACCAATTAAATCTGGTCCTGTTTTTTTTGAATTCTGCTTAGTGGGAGTAATCTGGTTAACCTAATTGTTGAGAATGTGTTTGTGGGTTGTAATGAATTTTATCTTATATTTAACAGGAGCCTTTTGCAAACTGTATCCTAGTCAAAAGCATGGAGGGAATTTCTTTCCAAAGAGGGAGATTTTCCCCCCAAGTTTAAGGTTTAAGGTGTCACCTTTTTTTTTTTTTTTCAAGATTTATTTATTAAGAGAGGGAGAACATGAGCTGGGGGAGGGGCAGAGGGAGAGGAAGAGAGAGAATCTCAAGCAGAGTCCATGCTGAGCACAGAGCCTGTCACGGGGCTTGATCCCACAACCCTGAGATTGTGACCTCAGCTGAAACCAAGAGTTGGATGCTTAACTGACTGAGCGGCTCCTCATTTGTGAAAGGGAAGGAAGATGTGAAATGACTATTCTGTGTTTCAGATTGGTAATCATTTCCCAAGTGTCTAGCTTTTACCTGTGTTCCTACAATCTAAGCACAGCACTGTGTCTTGCCATGGGATCAAGATGTTCCCTTACCTTTCCTAGTGACCTCATAAGCTTACCAGTGCTTCTGTATGTGTGAACTCAGGAAACTTAAGATACGCCAGACTATGGTGATGCCATGAATTTGTCTGAGATATAGAGTACTTTAGAAGAGGTATCTATTTAATAGCATGAATTTAACTTCTTTCAACAAATTGTGACCAGATACATTCAGAAGTGATGCTGAAAGAAACAGGGGAGTTTTAAATTTCAGAGGTAGGGAGCCACAAAAAGTGACCCTGCAACTTGAGCTCCTGATGTGACCACGAGAGTAATCTGACCCAGCTGGGAGCTCAGTGGTCTCCCTTTTAGAGATGCCCAGAGATGCTTACTGACCTGCCCCGGCTTGTGCACTATGTGCCCAGTCAGGCTGAAGCCAAGAGTTCTGCTTGAGTGTCAGCCCAGCTCAATTCATGGTATAGAGTAATGCAAGGACAGCTGTAAAAACAGGACAATATAAATTAGATATCGTTTCTAAGCCATTATATTTTAAAAAGGTGAAAGAGGTCAAAAGGTAGAAAGGAAAGAAACGAAAGAAAGAAGGAAAGACAGAAGAAAAGAAAGAAGGAAAGAAAGGATTTCTTATACACAGCGTAGGGTTGGGTCTTGTGTTTTTATCCACTCTGACAATTTGTCCTTTAAGTGATGTATTAGACATTTAAAATGATTGCTGATACTGTTGGATTAATATCCACCATGTTTGTAGCTGATTTCTATTCATTGCATTTGTTCAGTTTCTTTTTTTTTCTTTTTCTGCCTTCTCTGGTTTTAATTTAATATTTTATATGAATCATAATGGAATGGGTGCCTACCTATTTCTCTTTCTGCCTTCAAAATTTTTCCTTTTGTCAAAATGTCCCTGAAAGAGTGTTTCAATTTTTAAAAAAGATTTTATTTATTTATTTACTTACTTACTTACTTACTTATTTATTTTTACAGAGCATGTGTGCACATGGTGGGAGGGATAGGGGAAGAGGGAAAAAGAATCTTAAACAGACTCAGCGCTGAGCCTGACTAGGGGCTCGATCTCATGACCCTGAGATCATGAGCTGAACTGAAACCAAGAGTCAGATGCTTAACTGACTTTTAACTTTACAGAAAAAATTTACTGGTGAGGTTTATGTGAAATATGGGTCTGATGATTAACCTACTTAAGTTAGGTAATTGTAACAAGTAAAACCACTTGTCCTGGCTTTTTGGAAGGTGATTTGTGGTGGGCGCCTGGGTGGCTCAGTTGGTTAAGCGACTGCCTTCGGCTCAGGTCATGATCCTGGAGTCCCTGGATCGAGTCCTGCATCGGGCTCCCTGCTCGGCAGGGAGTCTGCTTCTCCCTCTGACCCTCCTCCCTCTCATGCTCTCTGTATCTCATTCTCTCTGTCTCAAATAAATAAATAAAATCTTTAAAAAAAAAAAAAGAAGGTGATTTGTGGTTTTCTAGACTACTGACAGGGTAGAAGATATGACGGTAGAAGGGCAGGTGTTTGAGGAGAGGTTGTTTAGATAAGGGACTGGTGTTTGAGGCAGTGGGTCAGTGTACCAAGGCTGATTCCACAGCGGTTGGGAGTAGCTGTATCCTTCTATTCAAGGTTGAGCACTGAACTCATTGTCCGTAGTGATACTGTTGCATGTGCTTGTTGGGTTCTCTCAGGCTATTACTCTGATATTTCCAATTTTTTTTTTTTTTTTGGCTTTCAGTGAATTAATTGACATTTGTGATCCGGTCCAGAATCTTAACCGCCATTTATATGCCACTTCTCTGAGAAAAACTCACGTTAGTTGGGGACTACCTGCACTTTAGGACTAAGAGGATCATTGGAAATATTCATTTGACAAGACAATTGGCTAAGAGAAATAAATCACTGAGCTTCCTTCAAGTTTCCTAATTTCCCTTTGTTCTTTTAAATTTGGCTGTATTGTTCTTTTCAGAAATCAAGTTTCTGATTCTAGCACAATCCTGTTAATTCCTTCTCTCCGTGTGGTAGTTTTAGAAGATTGAAGACATCAGTGAATCAAGAAATTATTAATGGCACATGAGGACAAAGTCAATTAAATGATGCAGCTATGAAGTTACTTGAGGATTTCTGACATAAGAAATTGAAAAGCTTGACTTAAAGCTGTATTAAATCTGATTTGCAAAGAATAATATATTTTAGAATCAAAGGCATTCAGATACTCCAATAAAGTCATCCATTCATCTAGTCATCTAAACTCTTGCTACTCCAAGTGTTGTCCTCAAGAGATAAGAGGGCCTGATTGAAATAGTTCCAAAGGTGTGGATATGATGGGCATTTTAGAGATAGCTTCAGTTGGACTTGTGATTAATAGATGTGGTATGTGAGTGAGTGGTGATCCCAAGTATTTCCATAAAGTTAAAATATGATACTGAAGCTTTGAAGCTTAGACCAGTGGCTCTCAAACTTTAATGTGAATAAAAATCACCTGGAGATCTGTTAAACTGCAGATCCTCTTTTAGTTGGGGTGTGTGTGGGGGGGGGTGAGATTCTGCATTTCTAACATGCTCCCATGTGATGGTTGTGGAGCTTGGAATTTAGTATGAGATGCAGATAACAATATTATACCAAAGAATGTATGGCTACCAACAGGCAGGTGCTGTGAAAGGAATCTTCTTAAAGATCCTTGGTAGTATTGTTTTGATCAAAACATGTGTCTGAGTTCCCAAAACAGCACTCCATAAAGACATTTGCTTTACCACCAGTTGTAAGTGGGAGATCGCTTGTGATGGGAACATTATTGACCTGTGAGGTATAAATGTTCTCACTTTTTCGTATGCATTGTTTAGATACTAAAAACCAAACCCCAAACCCAACAACCTTGGTTTGGGTTCTCTGGGAAATAGATTCTGAATGAGAGATGTACGTGTAAGAAGTTTATTGGGATCAAGGAATATGTGTGTGTAGGGGGGATGGAAGGGTGGAGGATTAGGCAGAGAGTGGATCTGGACTGCAATGATGCACAAAGGCCTCAGCCCATCACAAAAGGAGATCTGGAGCTGGGATGACCCTTCAAAATTGTTCCACCACGGGGCTTTTGGACCCGCCCATCATTGCCTGAATGCAACCTGTTACAGGGAAGGGGGTGATCTTGAGAAATTTTCTTTGAGAGCAAGGCCCAGAGAGAGACTCAGCTGAGAGCCATAGAGCGCCAACACCCGCAGCAGCTGGGGGAGTAAGATGGGGCAGGCTGGCATCCACCACATTGGCTGGTCGAAATGAAGAGGATATAAATGGGAAGGCGAGGTGGAGGAACTGTGGTGCTCTCAAGTCTCCGGTGAGGTAAGTCTCCTCAGACCTTGGCCGAATGGGGAGGAGATGACTGGCTGCTTGTTTGTTAGAGTGCCGAGTTAAAGTAGGTTGGGATTTTTGAGATGTAGTTCATCAGAGTTCAGCAGGTTTGTTGGGTACCAGCTGATTTGTAAATAATTTGGAAAGGCAAAACCAGGTGGAGGATCAGGGCTTAGTTCTGTGGAAAAAGAGGTCCAGCATCTGGGCAGATTTTCTGAGCACCTGGATTCAGGTTCAGTTTATAGTTTTCTCCAGCAAAGAGACAGCTAAAGGGTTGAGTAACCCCCTTCTGATCACTGTTCACCTTGTTATGAGCTTGCATGGTTGGAAATTTGTCTTTTTCAGGAAAATAAGGATACAACTGACTTAGGGTTCTAATGGAGAATGGGAGAGTTGGCTGTAGTTTTCTCTTCCGAGGTAGTGTGATTCATATTTATTAATTAGCTGTTCCATCGAGTGCCTCCTATGTGCCAAGCGCTGCATCAGGTGCTGGGGATACTGTGGTGAACCCGGACAAGTCCCCTTTCTTTATGGAATGAGGGTGATGCAAGCTAGTGGATGCAACAGCTATTAAGTCATCGCACAAATAAAATTTGGTCAGCTCGATGAAAAACAAAGACACTATTAGGGATTTCTCGCGGGCGGTGCTGGCGGGGTGCAGCGCAGCCGCTGGCCCAGGTTCGGGCCAGGACCCGCAGCGGCGGAGGACGCGGGAGGCGCCTGGGGCTCCCGGGAGTCGGTGGTGGCTGCGGCGGGCTGGCGGACGGCGGAGCGTGCCCGGGGAGCGGAGGCGGGCGGCGGGGGCGGCGCCTGGGCTCCGTGGTGGAGGCGGCAGCGGCGGGCGGGCTGACGGTCGAGCCCTGCGGGGCGAGCGTAGGTGGAGCGGCGGCCGCAGCCGGAGCCCCAGCGCCGCGCAGACCGCAGGGCCGCCCGGGGCGAGCCCGGCCACCTGGCGGCGCAGTTGGATCCCGGCTCCCGCCCCGGTGCATAGCTTGCTCGCCCCAAGCAAACAAAAAGGAAACCCTACTAGGGACTCTAACAAGAGGGGGTTTACTTTAGATTTTGGAAACGGGGTGCAGTCTCTGAGTGTGGCAGCAGGTTGAGAGCGATCTCAAAGATGCTTTGAAGCTGGTGAAGATTATGGTGAGAATGTGGAGACCAAAGACCTGGCTTCTCGCCCATGCTGCGTCACGTGTTCTGTTACCTTAGCACCAAGGGCTTGACCTCTTTGAGCCTTGATTTCTTCATCTGTGAAACGGAGCTGTTATGAGACTCAAATGAGGTACAGTAGACAAAAGTGTTTTTAAAATTCTAAAATGCGAGCGAAAGCTGCTATTAATTACTCTGGCTCACTGATTCCTTCTCTTACCTGTCTCATTTCTCCTGGGTTGGGCTTGGATGCCCAGTTTGGTGGGCTGTAGAATGCTATTCAGCTGCCTTCTCTCAGCTTGTGGCTTTCAAGTTTGGGTTTTTTCTTTCTTTCTTTCTTTTTTTTTTTTTTTTGACTCAAAGTGTGAAATACTTTTGTATTGTGATCTTCCCCTCCCCTCATCTCCCCTGAAAAAAGTTTCAGAAAATATTTAGCCTTATTATTTGTCATGGATTCTGGTATTTTTCATTCCATTCTCTCCCCCCCCCCCAAAAAAAAAAGTACTCATTAAGATCTATTAAATTGATGTCATTCATATTAATGAATTGCAACTTTTAAGTTGAAAAACAGTACTTTGAATCCTTCTGAAACCATATGGGGGTCATAGGAACAATTTTTTCTGGGGGTATATGCCAGGTCTATTGTACAAGGAAATTACTTGAAGACTTTGTTAATGTTCCTTAAATCCTCCCTGATGCCTGTGAAAATGGGACTGTCTCGAAGCTGGATCCCACACAGGGGCTCTGTGTTCCCTGAAGTTTCCACAGTGTTGAGTCAACAAAGAACTGTGGCAAAGAATCCTGTTTCAGTTGATCTTTACTGCAGGAATACTGTATATCAAGCAACTGCAAAACCTCAGTGGCCTACAACACTAAGCATTTACTTGTGCATCTGGGGTTAGGTGGTTCTGTTGATCTGGGTGGGGCTCATTCAGTGTCTTGGCTGGCTATTGGCTGATCTAGGCTGACCTCAGCTGGAGCAATTGGACGATTCTGCTCTGTTCCATAAGTCTTTCATCCTCCAGTAGGTTAGCCCTGGCATGATGTCATGAAAGAGAAAGCTTTGCAAGCTTCTGCTGGCAACATACTTGCTCATATCCCATTGACCAATCCATGCTAAATGGCTGAGCCCAGAGTTAAGGATGGGGCAGAATATCTCTCAGTGGGAGGCACTGTAAAGTTACATGGCAGAAGAATGTGGAATTAGGGAAGGATAAAGAATTAGAGCCAATGACACCATTTATCACAACTTATCTCACACACATTGCTTCCTTGATTCAAAGGAGGCCCTTTTCTCAGGTAGGTTTCAGATCTGAGTCCTTGGGACTGGGCTAATGATATTTGCCCAAAATAGATGCCATGCTGTCCTCCTCATACCCTGGTTGTATTGTCTTCCTTTTATGTGAACTTCCTTGTAGAAGGACCTCCTTTCCAGTGCAGACAGTCTTAGGAAAGTAGATGCTTGACGATTGCATGATCTGCCAACATGAGATGTGCCTGGGGCTGCCAGAGTCCTAGCTCTGGGCATAATGTAGATTAAGCCACAACCCACACCACTGTTTTTACTTATTTTCCCCAGTTCTTCCTAGGAAGATACTTATGCCATTGTATTTTGAGTTAATTTATGAAGTTAGATATCTAAATGAGCGATCCTAATGAGTAAGGCTACCAATAGTCTGTTTCAAAATACGGTCTTTTGTCCCATTTTTTTTTTTTTACCCTGAGACTTCGTTCTGAATTTCTAGCTGTCTGCTGGACATCCTTACCTTCATATTTCCATGAACACCTGTCTAAACCATTTCAGTGTTGCTTGTTTCAACAAAATGCATCACTATCCATCCTGTTTCTCAGAGTAAAAAGTCCTCATTAACCCCTCATGTACAGTCGTGATCTGTCAGTTCTCTTATGAACAATGTCATGCATCATTATTCAGCCAGACATGACATTTTTCTTTGATTACTTATGGAGCAGGGTCCCTGTTAAGCACTGGGGATGAGCGAACTCTAACATAGAGCTGTGAATAAAATTTCTTCCATCCTTTTCCATATTTAGTTGTTCATCAATTTCTTGCTCAATCTGCCTCAGAAATCTACCCTCTTCTCTTCATTCTTGTGGTCACTTCCCCTGGTGTGGATTAAAACTTTTTACTCTTGACTGGGGCAGTAGCCTCCTGGATGGCCTCTTGGACTTCACTCTCTTACCAGTCTCTTCTGTCCTTCTCCAGCCACTGCTATCATTGGCTAAAACATTGATCCCAACATGCCATTCCTTGGCTTGAAAACCATCAGTGGGTTTGGTACTTCTACAATAACTGGGACATTGAATTATCATATGACCCAGGAATTCTACTTCTAGGTACATACCCCAAAGAATTGAAACAGGTGTTCAAACAAAAATTGGTACACTAATGTTCCTAGTGGCACTACTCACAATAGCCAAAAGGTATAAACAATCTAAATGTCCATTTGCTGATGAATAGATAAACAATATATGGTATACTCATGCCATGGAATATTATTCAGCTGCAAAAAAGAATTAAGTACTAATAGATGCTACAGTGTAGATGAACCTTGAAAACATTGTGCTAAGTGAAAGAAGCTGGACACAAGAGGCCATATATCTTATGATTCCATGTATATGAAATAACCAGAATAGGCAAATTATAGGGACAGAAAGCAGATTAGTGATGCCAGGGGCTGGAGGAAGGGGAAAATGAGGAGTGCTTGCTTAATGTATATAGGGTTTCCTTTAGGAGTGCTGAAAGTTTGAAAGTTTTGAAAGTTTTCTGGAACTGGATAGTGGTATGTTTGCACACATTATGAATATACTAAATGTTTCTAAGGATAAATTTTAGGTGTTACACAAATAAAAAAATGCAAACTCTCGGTGGTCAGGGACCACCGATAATGAGTCCAAATGTCCTAGTATGGAGTTTAAGACTCTCATGCTTTTGCCTGGGCTATCTTCTTAGCTTTGTTGCCCTCAAAGATCCTACATTCTGGCCCTGCTGGTGTACTGTAATGTCTTCCTGCCTTTACTTATGCTGAACTCATACTGAGAGTGCCCTGTTCTTCCTTCTCTTCTCCCTGATAAAATTTAAGATCTGGATCAAATGCCATCTCTCTGTGAGGGCTACCCCATGCTCCTTCCTCTGTGTTCCCATAGCACCTTATTCAGACAACCACAATGAGTCCTAGTTGAGTGTGTATCATCACCCTGCCAGATGGTAAGCGCCAGGCAGGCAGGGAAAATGTCTGATTTGAATTTGGATCCCTATGGTCTTGGACAATAAGTGATACGTAATTGTTGATCAGTATTTGTTGAATTAAAGACTTGGTTATTAAAGTCTTGGTTCTGTCCTTAAACTAAGGCTGTATCCCTAATCCTTGAAACTCTTTGTAATAATCATTGTACTTGGGTTACATTCATCCTTGATTATCTTCATCTAATTACCATTAATTGACTTAACCTTAAATTTCTTCCCAGTTTACTAGCTCCTGCTCAACACAATGATTTGTTTTCTTGGTGCTTTGAGTACTCACTTTGCTTTTGCCTGCTCTCAAATTTGCTGATATTGCAGCTGATGTTCTCACTTACCTTCCCCATGCAGAGAAGTCCTTTGATACCTTAACATTGAACCATTTTCTCTGTTCTAGGAAAAGTGTGACAGAGGGCAAATCTTTTACTATTTTAATCTTATACTCTTTTATCAGAGCATCATTTGGTCTTAGAATAGCATAGTGTGCAAAGAGGGTCTGAGTGGTAAAGCATGAAAAGGATAGTTTTCCCCACTTAATCCCAAGTCAGGGCTTCAAGTGTTATTAGTATTACTGTTACCATTTTATGAAGCATTAGATACCATTTCCTTGCTAAATAAAATGCAACCAGGAAGATTTAAAAGTTCCATCTAAGTGATTTTGGATATTGTACATTATCCGTCTGTACATGCATTTTACTCCCAGTTTTATCGAGATTTAATTGATGTATGACATTATATTAAGCCGTACAACATAAGGATTTGATACATGTATTCTGTAGATTGCCTTTTCATTTTGTTGATGGTATTCTTTGGCTGTGTGAAAGCTTTTAATGTGTTGTAGTTCCACTTGTTTTTTTGCTTTTGTTATCTTTGCAAATCCCAAACACCAAAACCGTCATTGTTACGACTGTTAAGGACCTTACCACCCCTCATGTTTTCTTAAAGAAATTTTATGGTTTGTACTGGTAGCTTCAAATTACAACACTGCAAAGTCTGCTAAAGCTAATATTTTTGAGTTGAAGATTCAGGATGAAACTGAAGGTGTCACTTTAATTTGTGCACAGAAAATTATTTTATAATGTGGTTTAATGATGGAATAGGGATTGACCAGAAAGCTCAAGAATTAACAAGGGGCAGGAGAACAATTAGGTGATACCTCTTCTCACCTGACCCAACATTTGATTTTTTTTTTTAATCTGTCTTGCATCTTGAGGAAAAAAATTGCTGTATAAATTCAGTTGTACTACTTAGAAATATTCTTATCATTTGACTAAAACACAGAATAGTAGCCAAAAAAATCTGAACTTTCTGTTTGGTCTTATTTGCTCTGAAATTTAAAAATAAAGTAGGGATGATGGTAGTACCTACACTATTGTGTTTTTGTAAGGATTCAAAAAATCAGTCAACTTAAAGTTTTTAGGGCCGACACACAATTACTGCTATTTTCATGACCATAAATCTAGTTAGTTACTTAATTCATCTAATACTTTTTGAGTACCTCCTATGCACCTGCCATTGTGTAAAGTATTGAGGATGTAAAAATGAAAATGTAGGGTCCCTGGCCCCTTTGAGGCTTTCAGAAGAGAAAATTATTACGTAAATAGTTATGATTCACTGGAATATACTCTCTCTCTATGGGATATTTCAACTCTCGGGATATGTCTTCCTTAAAGCTCTGTAGCCATGAGTTCTGTTCTGCTTCTCTGTCCATCACTAGACCTTCTCCTACATATGTCCCTTAAAATAACAGTCTCCTCAAAGAGTCTGCCCTTTGCCTCCTCTTACTCCATCTACCCTTCCTGGTCTGTAGCCACTAATCCTATTTCATCTGAGGTTTGTATTTTGTATTTTAGGCTCAGATCTTCCACCTGACCCTTTCTGACATCTTCCCTGACATATCCATATAGATGTCCCACAGCACCCTAATTCAGGTTAACCAAAAACCATCTTTTTGCCTCAAATTCTTTTCTGTCCTATCTGTGTTTTCTATCTTGTTGAATGTACTCAGTTGTCCAAGGCAGAAAATGAGACTAATCCTAGGTTCTTTGCTTTGTCCTGTTCCCCACATTCAGGTAGTAAGCCTTGCTGAGTCTGTCTCCTTATCCCCACTCTCCCTGCCTTGGTTCAACCCTTTTCACCTTTGTCTGGACTATATTTAGTCCCTGGTCTTCCTTGCAGTCTCTCCAATCCATTCTCCACTGGTCTTCCTTGCAGTCTCTCCAATCCATTCTCCACTGGTCTTCCTTGCAGCCTCTCCAGTCCATTCTCCACATGGCTGTTGCCGTAATCTTTCTAAAGTGCAAATCTGGTTATGCCACTCCCTTTGTAACTTTAGTAGTTTCCAGTCATCTAGAGAATAAAGTTAAATCTCTTTAGCCTTTCATGATTAGCCTCTGCCTGCCTCCTTTCCATCTTATCTCTGATACTCCTATATACTCTTCTTTCCCTGGTTTAGTTGCTAAAGTAGGCCTGATTGTGAGAGCCTTCAGTGCTATATGCCAAGAACCTTGACCTTATGTAGGAGGGAGTGATTGAAAACTTTACATTTGAGAAAGGTGAATTTCAGAATTGAGAGAAACCTTTGAAGGCTACTGAGTCTACTCTGTTAATTCCTGATAAGTAGATGTCTCTTCTCTGAACACAATTGCCAGCCTGCCTCCTGTTCTTTGTTCTGATTTGTAAAATGGGAACAGTACCAGCTTCTATTCAAGCATACTGTGAAGTTGAAAGTTACCATTAAATTCATCAGAGATGACCATCCCACTGTTTTCTTCCATTCATTTTCCTTTGGGGTTCTTGGAGCACTTTTTCCTTCTCTGTGTTTCTTCATCCATCTAAGATGTTCTTTCTGCCCTTTTACACTGTCTGTTTACGTACTTCAAGTAATGTATATCTACTCCCCATTCCCTCAAGGACTGTGGATTTTGGTATAAAGGAAAATAATAAACACCCAAGACATCCCGGCTCACGTTATACCTGGGAATTGTCCTAGATGAGGTTTCTTGGATCTGAGGTTGACAGTTGAGGGCCTTGCCTTGGGCCCGCCCTTCTTCAGCCTGGAGTTGATCTGCTCTGAAATACTCTGACCCAGATGCACTGTTTGTGGAAACTCTGGCCCCAGAGTCACCTGCCCTTGTTCCTGGCTCATTCAGGATTAGAGTAAGTTTGACATTGAACCGTACTTGGATGTGAGTTGTTAGTGCAGATGGTGACCCCGGAGTGTAATGCTTGCCACGTGGTCAGTGTCCGAGAGCAGATGGGTGCCTTCTTTGTGCACCAGCTGACACTTGAATCCTCCTCAAAGACACACCATATTAGTGGAGTGAATAGGTCTGGAGCCGGCAAGAAAAGGAGGCGGATCCCAACATTCTAATAGTCCTGTCTGGAGAGAGCTGCTGGGTATGTGTCTTCAGGGGCAGGTCTAGAATTTTTTCCTCACAGAAGATAAGTTACTCCTCCAAATTCTGACTCAGTGACAGCTACCACTTACATCCCTTTAAATAGTTCACCATGGGCTTTCACATGCATGATCCTATTTGATGTTCACATTGACCCTGTAAGGTATTATATTAGTTTCCTAGGACCACTAAAACGAATTGCCACAGACTTAGTGGCATCAAGCCACAGAAATTTGTTCTCTCATAATTCTAGAGGCCAGAAGTTTGAAATCAAGCAGGACTGTGCTTCCTCTAAGGAGCTCTAGGGAAGAACTTCCTTTTCCTTTTCCAGCTTTTGGTGACTTCCTTTGGTTTGTGACAGTGTAACACCAATCTCTGGCTCCATCTTCACATGGCTTTCTCTGGGTGTGTCTTCCCTTTTCTGTCTCTTAAGGACAACTGTTACTGGATTTAGGGCCTATTCTATTTTTTTTTTTTTTTTTTTTTTTTAAGATTTGAGAGAGTGTGTGAGCAAGGGAAAGGGCAGAGGGAGAGGAAGAGAACCCCTAGGCAGACTCCCCGCTGAGCATGGAGCCTGACCCTGGACTTCATCCCAGGACCCTGAAATCATGACCTGAGCCAAAATGCAGTCAGATGCTCAATCGACTGAGCCACCCAGGCGCCCCTTTAGGGCCCATTCTAATCCAGGATGAGCTCATCTTGAGATTCTTACCTTAATTATATCTGCAAAGACCCTTATTCCAAGTAAGGTCACATTCTGGGGTCCTAGGTGAACGTATGTTTTAGAGAGCACTATTCAACTTACTATAATTAGGTATTAATAATACTCCTTTGAGGGTGTGGAAACTTAAAGAGGATGATTTTGCTCAGAGACACATTGGAACATGTTAAGTCTTTGGACAAATCTCTTCCTTTCACTAGGTCTTTTTTTTTTTTTTTTTTTTGAAGATTTTTTTTATTTGACAGAGAAAGAGATGGCAAGAGAGGGAACACAAGCAGGGGGACAGGGGGAAGCAGGCCTCCTGCTGTGCAGGGCACCTGACACGGGGCTCAATCCTGGGACTCCAGGATCATGACCTGGGCTGAAGGCAGATGCTTAACGACTGAGCCACCCAGGCGCCCCTCACTGTGTCTTCTTAGTTCTCCATCTCTCCAAACATGGACCATCTGTATGCAGTGGGGGTACTGATTTCATTCTGTGTATTTAAGAACCTACTGCATGCCTTGTGAAATGCATATATTCTTGTCAAATTAAGAACAGACTAATTTAAGAGCATTTTAAAATTTGGCTGGAATCAGAATGAGGAGAGAATGAGTTCATAATGGATTCCTCTGTCTTGGCTCCGTTGTTTTTTCTCTCCTAATTCTTCTCTTTTCCACATCTTCAGAGCTATCAGGAGGGGCTGGGAAAAGCCTAGCTGCTAAGGTCTGTGGTCAGTGTGGCTGAGCTGACTCAGTTAGGACATGTGACCCCTTCAATGTGGCTCGGTTTTTGTTTTTTTTTCCCCCTGGGCAAAAGGCATTTATACCTCAAACCTAAAGGTTGAAAGGAAATGTAAATATAAGCAATATTTTCTGTTTCTCTATACATTTCTTAGGAGGACCAGATGAAACTGTGATGGAGTTCAAGGTTGTCATGTATCCTTCTTGAGCCTGTTTCCTCAGGGACCACCCCAGCATCCTACAGTTGTTGTTCAGGACCCCTCCCTGGGACAGTTCCCCATGTTCCCAAACTTTTCCCCTTTTTTGCCCCCTTATATATACTTTGTAGTTCCTTGTCCCATTTTCTCAAGGATTTGGGTCTTTTATTTAAACACTTTATCATGAAATATTTCAGATATGAGAAACACATTAAAATATGTGTTTTCTTACCTGAAGACCTCAAATATTGCTGGTAAATTTGAAGCCCTCATGTACCTTTCCTTTCCCCGCAGAGGTAAGTGCTATTCTGAATTCAGGGTTTATCATTCCCATGCATTTCTTTACAGGGTTACTCCATTGCCTCTGTCCCTGTGTGACACAAAATCTTGATCCCATGGAAATGCAGACCTTCTTCGGGCTTTGAAGGAGGCCATTTGGGTGATGTGTAGGGGGAAGATAAAGTGCTAATATTTACTGGGTGCCTACTGTGTACCAGGTCCTGTGTTAGGGGTCTTCCATGCGCTCAGTATGATGCTGGCAGCTTGGACATCGGCCATCAGCATTTGGAGTCATTATCCTTATTTTACAGCCATGAAAACCAGGAACATAGATGGGAAGTAGTTGCCCCAAAGTCTAACAGTTAATACCTGTCTGACTGCACCAGGTTGTTCCTCAAATTGCAGCTCCTCTGTCCATATAGGGTGCTAGTTGGGAGCCTAGCTGTGTGACTCTGAATGAGTTTCCTGACCTCTCTGGTCTTTGTTCCTTTGTAAATGAGTGGCTCCTGTGACCCTTCCAGCCCTGATGCAGGAGCAGCTATTGGTGCCCAGAGTGCTTCATCCTCCGTTCATGGTTCTGAGTGCTTTATTTTAGTCATGTGGGCTTTTGTGAACTGGCCTTGAATTTTACCGTGACTTATAACCCCACTTCTTGCATTCACTCACCAGTCTACCCCACATTTATTGAGCATGAGCCAGCATTGGGGCTTCATCCTGACAGTCTAAGAGGCATACATACTCCTGAGTCACATGGCGAGCTTCCTTTCTGAGTTCTGAACAAAGGGCTTAGTAACTCCTTCTTTCCTAAACTGAGGACCACCTGTTAGCATCTCAAGGAGAAAATGCAAGGACAGGGTGGGTGGTGGTGCAAATTTGGGTGAGAGTGTCCTCTGAGGAGACCTCATACATTTAGCTACAGACTACTTTTTTTTTTTTAAAGATTTTATTTATTTATTTGAGAGAGAGAGACTGAGAGAGAGCACATGAGAGGGGGAGGGTCAGAGGGAGAAGCAGACTCCCTGCCGAGCAGGGAGCCCGATGCGGGACTCGATCCAGGGACTCCAGGATCATGACCTGAGCCGAAGGCAGTCGCTTAACCAACTGAGCCACCCAGGCGCCTGTTACAGACTACTTTTAAACTGGAAAACCACCTGATACCCATGGACGGTTGGGCTAATTACCAGGTGATCATTTTTGTTCGTATGCTTCCTCAGAGCATCATTCAATTGAACATGTGTTCTGGAAGGAATGGTGCTGGTAAAGTATAAAATGATAGCTAATACTCTTGGTCACACTCTTACGGAGGCTGACAAGAGGTGAGTCCAGCAGCCGTAGTGCTTGTAGGTGAGTTAGTGGTACTGCTCACTTGATTATACCGTCATTCCAGCTATTAGCGTTTGCAAGGAGAAAGCTGCCTATCTGAGAAGGACATCCGTTAAAGTGAGTAAAAATGTCACATTGCTTTGTTTCTTTAAATGTACTGAGAAGGAATGAAAATGTGGTAAAACCCTGTTTTCCTAAAACTGGGAGGAATGAAAGATTTTATTGATACCCTGGGGGTGGATAGCAAAGTAAACTTCTCTGGAGAGGCACTGCTAGAAGGTTTGGATTTTTGAGTCAGGCTCCAAGGGTCTAAGTTGCAGTTCCGTGACTGATTGGCAAGAGAATCTTACATCTCAGTTCTTGTCTGATAATGCCACCCCTTATTCACATTAAGCTGTGTAGGAGGGCCATTTTTATGCTGGAAGTGTGACTTAATTAATGTAATAAAGTTGTTTAACAAAACGGTCGGAGAAGCTATTCAGGTAGGATTTGAGTAATGCCAGAACCCACAGTGTTTGAGACCATGTGGAATCGAAGCGATGGAAGATTTGAGTCTTAGTATGTACAGCGCATACTGTGCTCACCTCAGAGTCATTCTTTCCTCTAACTCAGCAGAAAACAAGGTCAAAACCAAACCAGAGGGACCAGAGACGAGTCCTCAATGCTTTGTAATACACGTAATTTCACACGGTGGGTGGAATGAAGGTTGTGGAGATGACAAATTCTTTGAAAGCCAGGGAAAATGTTACGACCCTGACCTTGTACATTTTACATTTATTTCAGCCCTCCTCATGCTGCATTTTAATTTATGTGCTTACATGTCCAGCTCTCTTGGGTCTCTGAGTGCCCCTGGGTCAGGAACTTCATCTTATTCCTGTATTTTCAGTGTATTTTTAACCCAGGGCCTGAGCATCAGAGGTCCTCAATGCATTCATTGAATCTAATTGCTTTATTTGGTTTGTTACAGCTTGGCTGTAAATGCAGTACTTTTAGGTTAGTTTTTATTAGTATCATTGAATGAAGACCTATTTTTCTGTGATTTAAAATGTTATAATTTCCCCAAATTTTTAGATTTCCCCACACTGAGTTCACATACTTAGATGTCTAAAGGGGAGTGGGAGTAGCATTAATTTTAAAGGCAAAATGATGTTTTTATAGAATCTGACTTTGACTCCTTTAAATCTAAGTAATTACCAGATATTAAAAATGTCATGTCATGAATCTCTGTGGCTATGATAGCATCTAATATGTGAGGAACCATCTGTTTAGATAGCTATTTACAATGTGACAAATAGCTTCTCTCTTGAAACCAAGAAAAAACCAAAATGCGAAGATAAAGAAACCTATTCATGGAGTCTTTTTTTTTTTTTTTAATTTTATTATGTTATGTTAATCACCATATATTACATCATTAGTTTTTGATGTAGTGTTCCATGATTCATTGTTTGCGTATAACACCCAGTGCTCCGTTCAATATGTGCCCTCTTTAATACCCATCACCAGGCTAACCCATCCCCCTACCCACCTCCCCTCTAGAACCCTCAGTTTGTTTCTCAGAGTCAATAGTCTCTCATGGTTCGTCTCCCCCTCCAATATCCCCCCTTCATTTTACCTTTCCTACTATCTTTTTTTTTTTAACATATATTACTTGTTTCACTGGTACAGGTCTGTGATTCAACAGTCTTACACAATTCACAGCGCTCACCATAGCACATACCCTCCCCAGTGTCTATCACCCAGCCACCCCATCCCTCCCACCCCACCCCCCACTCCAGCAACCCTCAGTTTGTTTCCTGAGATTAAGAATTCCTCATATCAGTGAGATCATATGATACATGTCTTTCTCTGATTCACTTATTTTGCTCAGCATAATACCCTCCAGTTCTATCCACATTGTTGCAAATGGCAAGATTTCATTCCTTTCGATGGCTGCATAATATTCCATTGTATATATATACCACATCTTCTTTATCCATTCATCTGTCAAGGGACATCTTGGCTCATTCCACAGTTTGGCTATACTGGACATTGCTGCTGTAAACATTGGGGCACATGTACCCCTTCAGATCCCTACATTTGTATCTTTGGGGTAAATACCCAGTAGTACAATTGCTGGGTCGTAGGGTAGCTCTATTTTCAACTTTTTGAGGAACCTCCATACTGTTTTCCAGAGTGGCTGCACCAGCTTGCATTCCCACCAACAGTGTAGGAGGGTTCCCCTTTCTCCACATCCCTGCCAACATCTGTCGTTTCCTGACTTGTTAATTTTAGCCATTCTGACTGGTGTGAGGTGGTATCTCATTGAGGTTTTGATTTGGATTTCCCTGATGCCGAGCGATATTGAGCACTTTTTCATGTGTCTGTGGGCCATTTGGATGTCCTCTTTGGAAGAATGTCTGTTCATGTCTTCTGCCCATTTCTTGATTGGATTCTTTGTTCTTTGGGTGTTGAGTTTGATAAGTTCTTTATAGATTTTGGATTCTAGCCCTTTATCTGATGTGTCATTTGCAAATATCTTCTCCCATTCTGTCAGTTGTCTTTTGGTTTTGTTGACTGTTTCTTTTGCTGTGCAAAAGCTTTTTATCTTGATGAAGTCCCAATAGTTCATTTTTGCCCTTGCTTCCCTTGCCTTTGGCGATGTTTCTAGGAAGAAGTTGCTGCAGCTGAGGTCGAAGAGGTTGCTGCCTGTGTTCTCCTCTAGGATTTTGATGGACTCCTGTCTCACATTTAGGTCTTTCAACCATTTGCAGTCTATTTTTGTGTGTGGTATAAGGAAATGGTCCAGTTTCATTCTTCTGCATGTGGCTGTCCAGTTTTCCCAATACCATTTGTTGAAGAGACTGTCCTTTTCCACTGGACATTCTCTCCTGCTCTGTTGAAGATGAGTTGACCATAGTGTTGAGGGTCCATTTCTGGGCTCTCTATTCTGTTCCATTGATCTATGTGTCTGTTTTTGTGCCAGTACCATACTGTCTTGATGATGACAGCTTTGTAATAGAGCTTGAAATCAACTTTTTCAACATTCTTCTGGCTATTCAGGGTCTTCTCTGGTTCCATATAAATTTTAGGATTATTTGTTCCATTTCATTGAAAAAAGTGGATGGTATTTTGATAGGGATTGCATTAAATGTGTAGATTGCTCTAGGTAGCATTGACATCTTCACAGTATTTGTTCTTCCAATCCATGAGCATGGAAAGTTTTTCCATTCGTGTCTCCCTCAATTTCTTTCATGAGTATTTTATAGTTTTCTGAGTACAGATTCTTTGCCTCTTTGGTTAGATTTATTCCTAGGTATCCTAGGTTTTGGGTGCAATTGTAAATGGGATCAACTCCTTAATTTCTCTTTCTTGTGTCTTCTTGTTGGTGTATAGGAATGCCACTGATTTCTGTGCATTGATTTTATATTCTGCCACTTAATTGAATTCCTGTATGAGTTCTAGCAGTTTTGGGGTGGAGTCTTTTGGGTTTTCCACATAAAGTATCATATCCTCTGCAAAGAGTGAGCGTTTGACTTCTTTGCCGGTTTGGATGCCTTTTATTTCTTTTTGTTGTCTGATTGCTGTGGCTAGGACTTCTAGTACTATGTTGAATAGCAGTGGTGATAGTGGACATCCCTGCCACATTCCTGACCTTAGGGGGAAAGCTCTCAGTTTTTCCCCATTGAGAATGATATTTGCTGTGGGTTTTCATAGATGGCTTTCATAATATTGAGGTATGTACCCTCTATCCCTACACTGTAAAGAGTTTTAATCAAGGATGCTGTACCTTGTCAAATGCTTTTTCTGCATCTATTGAGAGGATCATATGGTTCTTGTTCTTTCTCTTATTTATGTATTGTATCACATTGATTGATTTGCAGATGTTGAACCAACCTTGCAGCCCAGGAATAAATCCCACTTGGTTGTGGTGAATAGTCCTTTTAATGTACTGTTGGATCCTATTGGCTAATATTTTGGTGAGAATCTTTGCATCCATGTTCATCAGGGATATTGGTCTGTAGTCCTCCTTTTAAATGGGGTCTTTGTCTGGTTTTGGGATCAAGGTAAAGGTGGCCTCATAAAACAAGTTTGGAAGTTTTCCTTCCATTTCCATTTTTTGGAACAGTTTCAGAAGAATAGGTATTAATTCTTCTTTAAATGTTTGGTAGAATTCCCCTGGGAAGCCATCTGGCCCTGGGCTTTTGTTTGTTGGGAGATTTTTGATGACTGCTTCAATTTCCTTAGTGGTTATAGGTCTGTTCAGGTTTTCTATTTCTTCCTGGTTCAGTTTTGGTAGTTGATACATCTCTAGGAATGCATCCATTTCTCGCAGATTATCTAATTTGCTTGCAGATATTTGCTCATAATATGTTCTTATAATTGTTTGTATTTCTTTGGTGTTGGTTGTGATCTCTCCTCTTTCATTCATGATTTTATTTATTTGGGTCATTTCTCTTTTTCTTTTTGATAAGTCTGGCCAGGGGCTTATCAGTCTTACTAATTCTTTCAAAGAACCAGCTCCCAGTTTCGTTGATCTGTTCTACTGTTCTTTTGGTTTCTATTTCATTGATTTCTGCTCTGATCTTTATTATTTTTCTTCCCCTCCTGGATTTAGGCTTTATCTGCTGTTCTTCCTCCAGCTCCTTTAGGTGTAGGGTTAGGTTGTGTATTTGAGACCTTTCTTGTTTCTTGAGAAAGGCTTGCATTGCTATATACTTTCCTCTTAGGATTGCCTTTGCTGCATCCCAAAGATTTTGAACAATTGTGTTTTCATTTTCATTTGTTTCCATGAATTTTTTAAATTCTTCTTTAATTTCCTGGTTGACCCATTCATTCTTTAGTAGGATGCTCTTTAGCCTCCATGTATTTGAGTTCTTTCCGACTTTCCTCTTGTGATTGAGTTCTAGTTTCAAAGCATTGTGGTCTGAAACTATGCAGGGAATGATCCCAATCTTTTGGTACCGGTTGAGACCTGATTTGTGACCTAGGATGTGATCGATTCTGGGGAATGTTCCATGGGCACTAGAGAAGAATGTGTATTCTGTTGCTTTGGGATGGAATGTTCTGAATATATCTGTGAAGTCCATTTGGTCTAGTGTGTCATTTAAAGCCTTTATTTCCTTGTTGATCTTTTGCTTAGATGATCTGTCCATTTCAGTGAGGGTGGTGTTAAAGTCCCCCCCATTACTGTATTATTGTCAGTGTGTTTCTTTGCTTTTGTTATTAATTGGCTTATATAATTGTCTGCTCCCATGTTAGGGGCATAGATATTTACAATTGTTAGTTCTTCTTGTTGGATAGACCCTTTAAGTAGGATATAGTGTCCTTCCTCATCTCTTATTACAGTCTTTGGTTTAAAATCCAATTTGTCTGATAATAAGGATTGCCACCCCAGCTTTCTTTTGGTGTCCATTAGCAAGGTAAATCATTTTCCACTCCCTCACTTTCAATCCGGAGGTGTCTTTGGGTCTAAAATGAGTCTCTTGCAGACAGCATATCAATGGATCTTGTTTTTTTATCCAATCTTATACCCTGTGTCTTTTGATCGGGACATTTAGCCCATTTACATTCAGGATAACTATTGAAAGATAGGAATTTAGTGCCATTGTATGGCCTGTAAGGTGACTGTTACTGTATATTATCTCTATTCCTTTCTGGTCTATGTTACTTTTAGGCTCTCTCTTTGCTTAGAGGACCCCTTTCAATATTTCCTGTAGGGCTGGTTTTGTGTTTGCAAATTACTTTAGTTTTTGTTTGTCCTGGAAGCTTTTGATCTCTCCTTCTATTTTCAATGACAGCCTAGCTGGATATAGTATTCTTGGCTGCATATTTTTCTCATTTAGTGCTCTGAATATATCATGCCAGTCCTTTCTTGCCTGCCAGGTCTCTGTAGATAGGTCTGTTGCCAGTCTAATGTTTCTACTATTGTAGGTTACATATGTCTTCTCCCAAGCTGCTTTCAGGAGGAGAATAGATGAATGAGAGAACAAAATGCTAACAGGGTAACAACGACCCCAGAAAAATATACAATAAAGAAATCAGAAGAGACCTGAAACCGGGGGGAAAGAAAGGGAAAGAAAGATAATAGAAAAAAAAAAAAGAAAGAAAAAGATTAAAAAAAAAAGAGTATGATCAAATATGATCAGGCTGGTGAATAGATCAGTGCCACACACTAGCTTTTGGGCATATTTTGGTCTGTTAGAAGAAACTGCCTCCCAAAATTGTAAAGAAAAGCTTATATATGTACAAAAATAAGGGTAAATACAATGAAGGGATGGCATATAACTGTACAGATGAAAATTAGATTTTATAAAAGTGATAAGAAGTTGGTTGGAAAAAAGAAGAGGATTTAAAAAAAAGAGAGAATGTGATCAGGCAGAAGACTAGAACAAAGCCATATACTAGAGATTTAGGGTATATTTTGGTCTGTAGAAGAAACTGTATCCCTAAATTTTATTAATTTTTTAATTTTAATTTTTTTTTTGGTTAACTACTATGAAGGGATAGAATATGACTCCAAAAATGAAAAATAAAAAAGAGTTTTAAAAACGGGATTGATAAGGTGTTGGTTGAAAAAGGGAAAAAGAAAATTTCAAAAAAGAAAATTAAAAAAATTAACTTTGAAAGACTAAAGAATCACGGGGGAAAAAGCCATGAATTCTATGTGCTGTATTCCCCTAGTGCTGGAGTTCTGCTGTTCTCATTGATTGGTAAACTTGGTCTTGGCTGGCTGTTCTTGCTGATCTTCTGCCGGAGGGGCCTGTTGCCGTGGTTCTTAAATGTCTTTGCTGGAGGCAGGATTGCCCTGCCCTTGACAGGCTGGGCTAAGCAATCTGCTTGGGTTTGCTCTGGGAGCTTTTGTTCCCTGCAAGCTTTCTGTACAGCTTCAGAGGATGAGAGTGAAATGGCGGCTTCCCAATCTCTGCCCCGGAGGAGCTGAGAACTCGGGGCCCTGCTCCTCAGTGAGCCCCAGAGAAAAACAGTGAATCACTCCTGTCTCCCCAGTCTCCGGCCGCACTCCATGCTCACCTGGCCTGTGACCAAGTGTTTCTAGCTCTGGCACCTGACCCCGTTTGGAGTCTCCAAACCCAGGAGATCCCTGTGGTGTGCTCCCGCGCTGCTCCTCCCGGGGTAGGAAGGGGAGTCTCCCCAGATCTGCCGCTTGTTGGGTCCCTGCTGGAGGAGCAGTGGCCTGACTGTGCCCCAGATCACGGTCTGTGGCAACCCTGAGCTGAGAGCCCGCGCCTCGGCTCCATCTCTGCAGCCAGCTTTCCTGCTCTGATACCTGGGAGCTCTGCTGCACTCAGGTACCCCTGGTCTTTCTGTGACCCCGAGGGTCCTGAGACCACACTGTCCCAGCGAGGGTTCCACCCCCCGCTTAGCCACTGGAGTGACATCCCTCAATGGAGCTGACTTCTTTAAGTTCCAATTTTGTGCTCTGCTGCTCTATTACTTGCCGGTAGTGGGTGACGGAGGCTCCCTCCCCCCACCATCTATCTTCCCATGTATCGCCTTGGATTCACTTCTCCACACGTCCTACCTTCCAGAAAGTGGTCGCTTTTCTGTTCAGAGAGTTGCTGCTATTCTTTTCTTCCATCTCCTGTTGAGTCTGTAGGTGTTCAGAATGGTTTGATCCCTATCTAGCTGAAATCCTGGGACCAGACGAAATTTAGGTCTCGTATTCCTCTGCCATCTTGCTCCTCCCCCTCATGGAGTCATTTTTTAAACCTTCACAACATTCATACTTTCTCACGGGACTGTAGAACTCAATTTTCTTGTGTGTATCATTCATTTAATTACAAAATTATGCAACCTTATCAATCTCGCTTTTCTCATCAAAGATGCAGGAATATCCTGAGAAGTATGTATTTGTGATTTTTATACAAAGAAAAAATGCTACTGATCTAGCTGGTTCCTACGATTGATCTGACCTCTTAATGAATAATGTAGAAAGATTAAGAGGATATTCATGAAGATAATAAAAATGTAATTGTTACTTTGGTGTTGTGATCTAACAATGAGTGTCTAGCATCGTCTTCCCACTGGGATGGAGGGATGACACCCTGGGGTTCCATTCCTGCCTCTGCCCTTACCAGCTGTTATCTACTGGGCAACTCTCTTAGTTTCTCTGAGCCTAGTTTCCTGATTTGTGATGTGAGGCTGTTAGAAATTTGCATACAAGGTAATTGTGGTGTTTAATGCATATGGGGGCTCTTGATAAGAACTGTAAAGGAATGTACATATACAAATAGAATTATCATAGAGGGGCAGGTCATCCAGATTGTAGATTACTCCTAGGAAACCTTTGTCAGTTCTATGGACATAAAAAAGTACAGGTACATTCTAGAAGGATACTCTCACTCCCATGTCTAATATGACCTCTTTGTTTCCCACCCATAGGACTATGGTAGGGCTCCATTAAGTTTGTTGAACTTAAACACCATGAAAGCCATCTCTTGGGGAGGCTTAGAAGCCAGAGCCAGAATTATAATAGATACAGGACATTGGCTTAACACATTATTTCCAGTAGTAAAATGAACTTAGAATTTTATTGGCTGATATTATTTTTACATTTTTTTTCTCAGCCAAATTATTCAAACTTTTAGGAGATAGCATTTACATATTTCAGGCAATTCAGCTTAGAGATTGTATATTATATGAATAGTAATAAAAACCCATGTTATATTACTTTTAGAATTTGTAAAATGTTTGGATATAGTGATAGTTACATAATACATCATGTTTCCTCTTTTTGCTTTGGCTGCCAGGAAACTCAAAGCTCAGCTTTCAATTATAGTGATCATTTTAGCAAAAGTCAGTTTTAAGAGGGCTGTCCTTGGGCCTTAATAATCTGCATTTTATTTTATTAAATTTTTTTATTAAAGATGTTTATTGAGCAAGAGAGAGCACAAGCAGGGGGCAGAGGGAGAGGGAGAAGCAGACTCCCCACTGAGCCGGGAGCCTGACATGGGGCTCAATCCCAGGACTGTGGGATCATGACCCAAGCCGAAGGCAGATGCTTCACCGACTGAGCCACCCAGGAGCCCCAGTAATCTACATTTTAGATGCAACACTGGTTATTCTTAGGCACATTAAAGTTTGAAAATTCCTGGCTTAAGATTTCAGAACCGTGATTCTTCCTTCCATTACATGAGTTTTAATTTTAATAGCCATATTTTATATCTTATAATCACCCATAGCCTTTTTGGAATAGGCAAAGCAGAATAACTAAAAACATTTCCTAATAGACATAAAAACATTTATGTCTATTAGGAAAAGATTATTCTGACTGTCTTGGTTTTTATAAAGTACATTCTACCAGTTTCCTTGTATTCCCTTTCCTGAGGTCTAAGTAAGGGCTTCAGATCAGCTCCTGGGTTGAAGGAGGTGAGAAAGAGGACTTGTGGCTGGGAACTGCTAGCTCCTATTTGACCCCTTTGTTCTGGCAGGAGTGCTGGTATAAAGGATCTAAAAAGGCTGAAAATCCATACATCTCATAGTTAACAGTGTGTAAGAGCCCTGTCTTGATGTGAGGGCGGTGTGCGTGTTGCATCTATTAAACTGTTTCTAGTGCAATGCTAAGATCCTTGGGGGCAGGGACTTTTTCTATCTCTTGAGCATAGCGTAGAGTCTGGCACTAAGTGAGAGGGAGGGAGGAAGGAAGGAGCAGAGGTGCTGATGGGTGTCCAGAATCTAAATTTAACCTATTGGTCTAAGTTGCTGAGAATTGTTATATCCTTGGATATGCCTATCTCTAAAAATACACATTTTGAGCCAAATCTAAGTGATTTTAGAATATGATTGATTCTATAATACTCTCCACATCATGGACTCTAGTGAAGAGGAATGGCTTAAATTAGCAGATTTTGGCCTGAAACCAAAATGCTCTTTGGTTTTCTTGAAATACTCCTGTTATTCTGTCTGACCTGTATTCCTTCACTCCTAAATCTCTGCACTCTTTCAACACCCAACACAGATGGAATTTGAGTCACAGGGTGATCATGCAGCATAATGTAATGACTTGTAGGCCAGGAACACCTCAACTCAGGGGTGCCAAACCCTCAGGGAATATTGGCACTGAGAGATCTGTGACCAGGGCACACTAATTAATTGTAGATTTTTCCCCCCCCCTTGGAGCCCAAAGCAGCTGCAGAATCCCAAGGCCATGCCACCAACCAGGTTGATTAAAAAAAGAATCCTATTGGCCATGGTGGCCTACCTGTCAGAAGTAACCTCTCCTCTTTTAATTCTTATTAAAAATAGGTGTATTAATTATTGAGTAGATATAAAATATAAAGTGTACATAAGATAAAGAATGAGACAATCTTAAATACCTGTTTATCCACCACCCGGTTTAAACAAAAGACCATAAACATTGCCTTTGAACACTCCTGTGGCCTCTCCCTGATTGTATTTTTTTTCCTCTTCCATATTAAAGGTAACTACTAAATTTGGGGATTTTCATTATTTTATAGTTTTACTATACATTCATATCCCTAAATAATACATAGTTTAGTTTTTTAAACTTTTTAAAATTTTTGTTTCTTAAAATTCAAGGATAATTAGCATGTATCATTATACATAGTTTAGTTTTTGAATTTTATATAAACAGGAACAGTGTATTTTTGAGACTTTTTTTCACCTGAAGATAAATTGGAGAAGATTCATCTAGGTTGTTATGGACTGGTGTAGTTCATTCATATCTGCTCCTGTATAGTATTCCAGTGTATTAATATACCTAACATCTCTATTCTTCCATTTACAGACACTTGCATGATTCTGGCTTGGAGCTATTAAGAACAATTTTCTTGGGGCACCTGGGTGGTGTAGTTGGTTAATTATCTGACTCTTGGTTTCGGCTCAGGTTGTGATCTCAGGGTCATGAGATGGAGCCCAATGTTGGGTGCTGTGCACAGCACAGAATCTACTTAGAACTGTCCTTCCTCTCCCTCAAATAAATATTTAAAAAAACCCCAAATTTCTTATAAATCCTCTTGTATACGTCTCCAGGTGCAAGAGTTTTTTGAAGGATTTACCCAGGATTGAAATTGCTGGGCCACAGGCTATAAACCTGCTCAGCCATATTAAAGGCCAAATTGTTTTCCAAATAGGTTATATCAATTTACACTTTCACCATCAATACATAATTTCAATGACCATGGTGATGATGACAGATGGCTAACTCACATAGTGTTCACTGTGCCTGGCAATCCTCTGAGCACTTCACACCTATAAACTCATCCAGTCCCCACAACAGCTCTGAGTGCCCTCATTGGTCTACATCTTTGCCAGCCCTGAAAGTGTCTTTTATATTTTGCCAGTCTGGTGGATGGGAAATGGTAACTTATTGTGGTTTTTACTTTGTATTTCTTTGTATTACTAATGACATGGAGCATCTCTTCCTAGGTCTTAGGGAGTGCCTGTTCAAGTCCTTCCCTCATTTTTAAATTGGGTTGTCTATTGGTTATCTTTAAATCATAATAACTGTGCTTTTTCTGCTTTCTGTTGTAACTCTTCACATCCTATCTTATTTCTTCCATTAAACTGTGAGCTCCCTCAGAGACTGACAGTGTCTTAGATGTTTGTGTTCTCACAGAGCCAAGTATTATGATTTGAACCTGGTCATTTTACAGGGATACTTATTTTTGAAAGTTTGTGCCCTTTTACCAACCTCTTCTATTTTCCCTAGCCCCCATTTCTATGAGTTTTACTTTTTTTTTAAGATTCTACATATAAATGATACCATGCAGTATTTGCCTTTCTGTATTATCTTCAAGGCCCATCCATATTGCAAATGGCAGGATATCCTTCTTTCTCATGGCTGAATAATATTCTTGGTTGTGTGTGTGTGTGTGTATCTTGGTGTGATACTGTGAATTATAAGAATTTTTTTTTTTTTGGTCCCCGTTTCTGGTACAGAGTTTCTAAAACTCTTGGAGTTTTCTAAGTGATGGGAGCAATAGAGCTCTCTGTTAATGAGGTGACTTTTGTAAAGCATTTTTGCTGGTTGCCAGTGGAGCTAACCATGTGATTAGAGGGTTGGAACTTATAGTCCCAGGAGGGAAGAAGAACTGGAGGATTCATCAGTTGCCAAAGACTTAATCCATCATGACCATGTAATGAAGCTTCCCTATAACCCCAAAAGGCCAGGTTTCAGAGAGCTTCTGGGTTGGCAAACGTGTGGAGGGGCTGGAAGAAGAGTGCCCCTAGAGAGGCCATGGAAGCTCTGTGCCCTTCCCCCAGGCCTTGCCCTATGCTTTTCTTCCATCTGGCTACTCCCACATTATATCTTTTTGTAATAAACCAGTAAGCAAAATGTTTCTCTAGGTTCTATAAGCTGTTCTAGCAAATTAATCAAAGCCAAGGAGAGGGTTTTAGAAACCTCTGATTTTCATTTATCTAGTTGGTTAGAAGCACAGATAACATATAACCTAGGCTTGCAATTGGCCCCTGTGTGGAGGACTGTCTTGTGGGGCTGAGCCCTTTTATCTGTGGAATCTAATGCAGTCTACCTGGAGAGGTAGATAGGATCAGAATGGAATTAAATTGGGTTGAAATCTCGGACACTCTGGTGGTGCCTGAGAATTGCTTGTTGGTGTGAGGAAACCTACACACTCAATGCTGCAGTGAACATGAGAGAGCAGATATCTCTTCAATAGCCTATTTTCATTTCCTTTGAATATACAGAAGTAGGATTGCTAGATCATATGGTAGCTTTATTTCTAATATTCTAGGAACTTCCATACGGTTTTAGTGGCTGTACCAATTTACATTCCTCCCAACAGTGCACAAGGGTTCCCTTTTCTCTATCCTTGCCAGCACTTATTTATCTTCTGGATGTAGCCATTCTAACAGGTATGAGGTGATATTTGCGTTTTGATTTGCATTTCCCTGATTAGTGATGTTGAATACCTTTTTATGTATATACTGGTTAGCCATTTGTAGGTCTCCTTTTAAATGTCTATTCAGTTCCTCTGCCCAGTTTTTAATCAGATTTTTTTTTTTGACTATTGAGTTATAGAAGTTCTTATACCTTGGGTATTAAACCCTTAATCAGACACATGATTTGCAAATACTTTCTCATATTCTGTAGGTTGTTTTTACACTTCGTTGATGGTTTGCTTTACTGTGCAGAAGCTTTTTAATTTGTTGTAGTCCCATTTGTTTTTGCTTTTGTTGCCTTTGCTTTTGGTGTCCATAGGATTATCTATTGAATGAAGTAGAGAAGACCAATTTTTGCTTTATAAAATGTTAATCCTTCCCCCCAATCCAACCTGAAACATTTTCCCTCACAGATGAACTAAATACCTGCTGGGGATGTTGCAAAAGGAATTCCTCCATTGGGAAGGAGGTTGGACTATATAATAACTTTCTTCCAACTCTAAAATTTTTCAATCCCTGTGAAAATCTTTGACCTATCCAGAAAAGTTCCCTTTGTATCCTGCTTCTAAGCCTTGACCAACCAGCTTCCTGGATCACTTAGTCACTTACTTAAAAACAAAACCTAACTTTATTATGAAATACAACACAGATAAGCAGACAAGTACATAAAGTATATGGATAATTATAGCACCCAAGTCACTCAATTTTTAAAACAACCTCTATTGTGATGTTGGGTAGAAGATCAGCCACCCTTAGAAATTCAGCCTCTTGGGATGATCCAGAGAGGGTTGGCAAACTATGGTCTGTGGGCCACATGTGGCTCAATTAGTGGTTTTGTAAATAAAGTTTTCTTAGAACAGTCATGCTAATTTGTTTTTGTGTCATCTATGGCTACTTTCATGTTACAGTCGCAGAGTTGAGTAGTTGTAGCAGAGGCTGTATGGCCTGCAAAGCAGAAAATATTTACTCTCTGGTCCTTCATAGAAAGTTTGCCAACTGCTATTCTAGAGTCTGACTTGGAAAAACAGAACTGCTTCTATGTCCTGTGTGGTTTCTTCCCAATAAAAGTAGTCTAGAAAGCTTTTAAGAAAAGGAAGTTAAATAATTATAACATTCAAAAACATTAAGCTCTAGGATCTATTTTAATGAAATCTTAAGAATAGCCAGAAACTAAACCCAAAGCAAATTACCTCTAAATCTTGACCTCCTTAAGGGTGTACTGAACTGCATCAACAACATTTTATAACGAAAAGACTGGAGCAACCCAATAATTTTTAGGTCACAGGGTATAACTAATTGAATAGAAAGACCTCAACATCTTGAGATTATATCCCTGGAGAAGGCAACACCTGAAACATATTGAGTTTTTTGATTAACTTATTCCTCAGTGAGTAGAGGTGAAACATTAAGCAGATGAAAATACTTGATGGGAAATAGAGCTAGAATTTTGGAATTGACATTGGGAAGTGCATATGCACGCTGCCCCCTTCTCAGCAACACACACACACACACACACACACACACACACACGCTGCCCCCTTCCCAGCAACACACACACACACACACACACACGATGCTTAGTCAAATACAAACCAAGATGAGATAACCCCTGGTCCGTATGTTTTCTACTTGGTCACAGAAAGTTTTGGCTTTAATTCTTTTTCACAACTGTCAATTTCACTATAGGAAAATCAATCTAATTCTCTTTGGACAATCTCACAAATGAAAAAGTAGGGAATAATTTTAGCTTACGTGCTTATACGGTAAGTGCAGTTGAAGCCCAGTGATTGTATCAAGTTCATTAAAAAAAAAATTCCAGTGTAATCTTTCCTCCAAGCTGTATTTCAGTCTAAAGGTCTGATATGCTCAGGGGGTGGGGTACCTTTTGTTGTGCTTCTCTGGGGTGAAGAGGTAAACTGAGAAAGGGCTATATAATTCAAAGCTTGATTACACCATCTTTCCTCCTCCTTCCCTCTACAGTTAAAAAAATATATATATATAAATGTCTTTTCAAATCTGCATTTGAAAAATGCTTGTGTAGGGTTTGAGTGAAAAACTAAGCACATTAAAATAGCTGTCTTCGAAATAGAATTATTTTTCCTTCCTCCAGGAAATAAATACTGGAAGTACAGCTCTTTGGAAATGTATTTCTTAAAAATGATGTGTAGAACATGGGTGAGTTGGAGATCAGAAGGAGGGCATAGACCCAAACTGGAACCCTCTCCTCTAAGAAGAGTGATCCATGTGCATGTGAATGTATCTCTTGCATTATTAGTTCCTTTTATATCCTTCATCAAAGCAGGTATAAATGATAGGTGGCAGTATGATACAATGGTTGGGAGTTCAGTGTTTGTCATCACACCTGGGATCACTTCCTAGATCCAAGACTTCCTAATTGTGTGACCTTGGGGAACGTTGTTTGTCCTCTCAGAATCTTAAGTACCTCACCTGAAAAGTGAAAGCAGTACTGATCTCTACCATAGAGTTGTTTTAAGTATTAAATGACATAATACATAGAAAAGCCTTAATGTGGTACCTAGAATATAGTAAAGGAGTGAGAGAAAAATGAACAGGATGCTCACATGCTTGTTAGTTGCTACTCCAGGGGTGAAGCTACTGACAGTTGGTACAGGTTATGTGTGTGTGTGTGTGTGTGTGTGTATGTGTTTGGCATTCTGACATTTTAGAGATAAGAGCCTTTTGCTTGTTACTGAAAACATTTAGTAGCTTTCTCCCAGCTGTGTTTTTAGATACTCAGATTTTTAAAAATTTGCAATCCGTACTGTAACCACGGACTTCTTACCAATTGATGATTAAAAGCAGCATTGAGTAAAGGTGCCAAAAGGTTAAATGATGGTAGTAAACACTTAATGAGTGCTTGCTATAATGTCTGGTGCTATTCATTCACGAACTAGTTCTCTTAATCTTCATAAAACCTTAGAAGGTAGCAGTTATTATTCCCATTATACAGGAGGGGAAGTAACCTATCCAGGTTACACAGCTAGGAATGGGTAGACCCAGAACTCAGGGCTAGGCATTCTGGCTCCCAAGCCTGTTCTGGGCAAGTCATTGGGTCCTGGATGCTCAGATTTTCCTGACCTCTTCTTGGCAGTGAGCAGAGTGATTGCTGGAGCTGAGGCTGTCAGAATGAACTCCTGAGAGCAGTCTGCAGAGAGCTAGACCCATGTTAGAACTCATGTAAGTTAATGGTTTGGTTCAAAATCACCCTAGGGATTCAGCACCAGAAATGACTCAGGGCCTCCCTGCCTGGGAAGATGAGGTCTTGCCACCTCAGTTTACTTTTCTTTCTAGACCTTTTATTATGGGGATCAGGGAATATAGACTCCAGTATAATTGCTGGAGTCTGTTGATGGGATACCTTTCGGGAACCTTTTTAATGTGAAGTCACTACCTAAATTTGTCATAAAAAAAAAAAATAATTGTAGCCTTTAAGAGTTGTGTTTCTTTTTACTACATCTGTGTCTTTAGGGTAAATACCCAGTAGTGCAATTGGTGGGTCATAGGGTAGCTCTTTTTTTTAATTTTTTGAGGAACCTCCACACTGTTTTCTGAAGTGGCTGTCCCACCTTGCATTCCCATCAACAGTGTAAAGAAAGTTCCCCTTTCTCCACAACCTCTCCAACATTTGTTGTTTCTTGCCTTGGTTAATTTTGCCATTCTAATGATGTAAAGTGGTATCTCAATGTGGTTTTGATTTGAATTTCCCTGATGGCTAATGATGATGAACATTTTTTTCATGTGTCTGTTAGCCATTTGTATGTCTTCTTTTGAGAAGTGTCTGTTCATGTCTTCTGCCCATTTATTGACTTGATTATTTGTTTTTTGGGTGTTGAGTTTGAGAAGTTCTTTATAGATCTTGGATATCAGCCCTTTGTCTGTAGTGTCATTTGCAAAAATCCTCCCATTCTGTGGGTTGCCTCTTTGCACCCCAGTGTTCATAGCAGCAATGTCCACAATAGCCAACTGTGGAAAGAGCCGAGATGCCCTTCAAAAGATGAATGGATAAAGAAGATGTGGTCCATATATACAATGGGATATTACTCAGCCATCAGAAAGGATGAATACCCAACTTTCCCATCAATATGGATGGGACTGGAGGAGATTATGCTAAGTGAAATAAGTCAAGCAGAGAAAGTCAATTATCATATGGTTTCACTTATTTGTGGAACATAAGGAATAGCATGGAGGACATGGAGAAGGAAGGGAAAAATGAATGGGGGGAAATTGGAGGGGGAGATGAACCATGAGAGACTATGGACTCTGAGAAACAAACTGGGTTTTAGAGGGGAGGGGGGTGGGGGGATGGGTTAGCCCGGTGATGGGTATTAAGGAGGGTTGTACTACATGGAAGACTGGGTGTTACACGCAAACAATGAATCAAGGAATACTACATCAAAAACTAATGATGTACTGTATGGTGACTAACATAACATAATAAAAAAAAAAAGGAGCTGTGTTTCTAAGGATTAATTTAAGACTGAAGAAAATCCCCTTCATATTCAGGGCCCACACACTGGTCAGTTGATTTTTTTTCTTTTTTTTTTGCATTTATATCTCTTACAAATACTAATCAAAGAAGGAAGAAGGAATGCCTTTTCAAATAACTCTTAGCCTTTTCTTTTCCTTCTGGGGTAACTTTTCTTTGCAGACTACATTTTTAAGAACTGGCTGGGAATGAATGGAAGATGAGCAACAATGATTACATAAGAGAAAAATATCCAGGTAGTTATATTTAAGGTTACTCCTTAGGGACACTGCCAAATGTCTTAGATGGAACACACAGGTATTCATTTTTTTTTAAAGATTTTATTTATTTATTTGAGAGAGAGAAAGCATGAGCAAGAGTAGGGGGAAGGACAGAGGGAGAAGAAGCAGACTCTCCGCTGAGCAAGGAGCTAGATGAGGGACTCCATCCCAGGACCCTGGGATCATGACCTGAGCTGAAGGTAGATGCTCAGCCGACTGAGCCACCCAGGCGCCCCAACACACAGGTATTCAGTCCAGGATTTTAGCATTATAAGGCACCCCAAAGACCATTTAGTCCCCATTTTTGCAGGTAAGGAGGCTGAGAAAAAGCAGTTGAGCAACAAAGCTGGGACTAGAAACCAGGTCTCCTGATTTTTATGTCCCTATCTTTTTATATTTTGAACTGACTGCTGGGAAGAGCAAAAAGCCACGACAAAGAGGCAGCTGCCGGAATTCTCCCTAGGCTGGCAGATGTAGCCTTAACATTTAGTTTCCCTAAAGTTTAGGCTCTTCCACAAAGAGATTCTATATGTTAGACATTTTCTAAGTTTTATGTGGGAAACGGAAAAAGTTGCCTTTGTTGCATATGAAATTTGGCAATAAACAGTGGCCTTATTTTGTAACGATACTACTCGGAATTCAGACTTATTTAATTTAATCCCTGTCTTTCCACTTCCTTCCACAAAATGGATCTTAGTGCCTACAAAGATTATCTTCCAACCTTTTACTTACACTAATAGCCCCCATTCAAAAATTGTGACTTATTGTGTTGATATTCACTTATGATCAGGAATGTTCTTATACTGTCATTTCATTGTCATTCCTCATTGACTTTAGAAGATAATGCTTAACATTTTTGAAAACGTCTTTTCTTCCTCTCTGCCACAGCAGAGTTTCAATAGACTTTAGTACTTTTGAAGACAAATGAGGGTGAATGTATGCTCGACTTTTCTGTGGAATCTTAAAGTACTTGAAGGCAATGTGAGTCAGTAAGGTAGATAAGTATAATTTAATTAACATACACAAATTAAAGATTATAGCAGCTGAGTTCTAGTGTTGTTTTCTGCCACAAGGAAAAATAAAAATGCAAGATTCCTGGTCATTTAAAGTTCAGAAAAGGCAACTCCTGTGTCTTCTTTCCTGGTCTGCTCTGGGGCCGCCTCTCCTGTTGGAGATGGCATGGTGTGCTGGAAAGAACACAGGACAGAGAGCTGGAAGATCCAGGTTCGTGGGCTGACTCTGTCCTCTATACCCTGTTAGGTTTGGGGCACATAACATTACCTCTGTTGTCCAAAGTTCTCTCATTTGTCAGTTTAGGTTATGGCTTCGACCAGTGATTGTCAGCCCCAACTGTGCATCCTGATCAGTTGGAGAGATTTTGTTTCCTGGATATTTTATTATGATAGTCTTAAAACAGAAATGTTTGTTCAATTTTATAGTGAACACCCACCACCCACATTCTACCATTAACACATTATCTATTAGTTGGGGGGCCTTTAAAATATACACACACTCATACAGCCATACATGGTATGGAATAAATAACCTCTGGGATTAGGGAAGGTGAAGAGGGAAATTTCTTTATATACTTGTGTTTGAGATTTTGTTTCACAGCAAACATATTACAACTGCTACTATTGCTATTACTAAAAACCACCATAACAAAACAAATACGTATACACATATATTCTGGGACTGTAACCTCCAAAGAGTGATACAGCAGGTCTGGGGCGGGGTTTTGGCATCTCTATTTTTCCGAAATGTAGGCAGGATTGAGAAGGCAGAACTATGCAGTCACTAAAGTGCAACTGAAGGTTTAATATTCTAAGGGCCTATGAGCTCTCCTTTTTTGTTAACCGGAAATCCCCTCTATAGTAGATTGGTTCCAGTTTCTTCTAGATTCGTTCTAGATTCTTCCTGGTTCATATAAGGCATGCAGCTGAATGCCATTATTGTCATAGTAATGAGCCTGCAGGCAGCGTAAGGAACATTCTTATTTAAGTGGAAGAAACCTCTGTTTCAAGCAATGCAGCTTGGCTTCTTGCCTTTTTTTTTTTTTATTCTACCTTGGGACTGTTTGAGATCTATCTAAAGCCCTTAAAACCACCTCCTTTTCCTCTTTCTTTGTAGATGATTGCCTGGTTTGCTATGATTCAGACCACTGCTGTTCTAGGGGACTCCCCATTCTACTCCATTGGTTCCGTTCAGAAGTGCTTGCTCCCCAGGGAAACCCTCTCTAACCCTCAGGTCTGGGCTGGCTGTGCCAAGCTCCCCAAACATCCTGGCCCATCCTCCTTTTGAGGTACTTTTCTCAGTCATGTTGAAGTTATTCATCTGTGCTTCGTTGTGTCTTCCCCACCATGCTGTCTTATATATCTTTGTTCTGTCAGTTGGTGGCACACAGTAAGTGCTTGATATGTAGGTTCCAGATGTTTGTCTCTCCGTATTAGTGACCCATGTCAGTGTGAGTTTCTTGCTATCCTTGATGGGACTTTTGTGTTTGCAAAAGACTTTGTATTTGTCAGCCATTTAAACATTAATATTTTATTAAAGTCACAAATTTAAAATTCTGATTTTTTCTTAAACTTTTAAACTCATAAAACTTTTTATTCAATTTTAAATTTGTAAATGTTAATAGTCACAAGGAATATGGTTACAGTTTGGTCTCATTTAGTTAATTAAATTCTCTTAAACACTCTAATGCATTAATAATTTAAAAAAATTTTTTTATTATGTTAATCACATACATTACATTATTAGTTTTTGATGTAGTGTTCCATGATTCATTGTTTGTGCATAACACCCAGTGCTCCATGCACAACGTGCCCTCTTTAATACCCATCACCAGGCTAACCCATCCTCCCACCCCTCTCCCCTCTAGAACCCTCAGTTTGTTTTTCAGAGTCCATAGTCTCTCATGGTTCGTCTCCCCCTCCAATTTCCCCCCCTTCATTCTTCCCTCCTGCTATCTTCTTCTTTTTCTTTTTTTTTTTTCTTAACATACATTGCATTATTTGTTTCAGAGGTACAGATCTGTGATTGAACAGACTTGCACAATTCACAGCGCTCACCATAGCACATAACCCTCCCCAGTGTCCATCACCAGCCACCCCATCCCTCCCACCCCCCACCACTCCAGCAGCCCTCAGTTTGTCTCCTGAGATTAAGAATTCCTCATATCAGTGAGATCATATGATACATGTCTTTCTCTGATTGACTTATTTCACTTAGCATAACACCCTCCAGTTCCATCCATGTCGTCGCAAATGGCAAAATCTCATTCCTTTTGATGGCTGCATAATATTCCATTGTATATATATACCACATCTTCTTTATCCATTCATCTGTCAATGGACATCTTGGCTCATTCCACAGTTTGGCTATTGTGTACATTGCTGCTATAAACATCGGGGTGCACGTATCCCTTCGGATCCCTACATTTGTATCTTTGGGGTAAATACCCAGTAGTGCAATTGCTGGGTCGTAGGGTAGCTCTATTTTCAACTTTTTGAGGAACCTCCATACTGTTTTCCAGAGTGGTTGCATCAGCTTGCATTCCCACCAACAGTGTAGGAGGGTTCCCTTATCTCCGCATCCCCGCCAACATCTGTCGTTTCCTGACTTGTTAATTTTAGCCATTCTGACTGGTGTGAGGTGGTATCTCATTGAGGTTTTGATTTGGATTTCCCTGATGCCGAGCGATATTGAGCACTTTTTCATGTGTCTGTTGGCCATTTGGATGTCCTCTTTGGAAAAAATGTCTGTTCATGTCTTCTGCCCATTTCTTGATTGGATTATTTGTTCTTTGGGTGTTGAGTTTGATAAATTCTTTATAGATTTTGGATACTAGCCCTTTATCTGATGTGTCATTTGCAAATATCTTCTCCCATTCTGTTGGTTGTCTTTTGGTTTTGTTGACTGTTTTTTCTTGCTGTGCAAAAGCTTTTTATCTTGATGAAGTCCCAATAGTTCATTTTTGCCCTTGCTTCCCTTGCCTTTGGCGATGTTTCTAGGAAGAAGTTGCTGCAGCTGAGGTCGAAGAGGTTGCTGCCTGTGTTCTCCTTTAGGATTTTGATGGACTCCTGTCTCACATTGAGGTCTTTCAACCATTTGCAGTCTATTTTTGTGTGTGGTGTAAGGAAATGGTCCAGTTTCATTCTTCTGCATGTGGCTGTCCAATTTTCCCAACACCATTTGTTGAAGAGACTGTCCTTTTCCACTGGACGTTGTCTCCTGCTTTGTTGAAGATGAGTTGACCATAGAGTTGAGGGTCCATTTCTGGGCTCTCTATTCTGTTCCATTGATCTATGTGTCTGTTTTTGTGCCAGTACCATACTGTCTTGATGATGACAGCTTTGTAATAGAACTTGAAGTCCAGAATTGTGATGCCACCAGCTTTGCTTTTCTTTTTCAACATTCCTCTGGCTATTTGGGGTCTTTTCTGGTTCCATACAAATTTTAGGATTATTTGTTCCATTTCTTTGGGAAAAGTGGATGGTATTTTGATGGAGATTGCATTGAATGTGTAGATTGTTCTAGGTAGCATTGACATCTTCACAGTATTTGTTCTTCCAATCCATGATCATGGAACGTTTTTCTTTGTGTCTTCCTCAATTTCTTTCATGAGTATTTCATACTTTTCTAAGTACAGATTCTTTGCCTCTTTGGTTAGATTTATTCCTAGGTATCTTATGGTTTTGGGTGCAATTGTAGATGGGATTGACTCCTTAATTTCTCTTTCTTGTGTCTTCTTGTTGGTGTATAGGAATGCCACTGATTTCTGTGCATTGATTTTATATCCTGCCACTTGACTGAATTCCTGTATGAGTTCTAGCAGTTTTGGGGTGGAGTCTTTTGGGTTTTCCACATAAAGTATCATATCATCTGCAAAGAGTGAGTTTGACTTCTTCTTTGCTGATTTGGATGCCTTTTATTTCTTTTTGTTTTCTGATTGCTGTGGCTAGGACTTCTAGTACTATGTTGAATAGCAGTGGTGATAGTGGGACATCCCTGCCACATTCCTGACCTTAGGGGGAAAGCTCTCAGTTTTTCCCCATTGAGAATGATATTCGCTGTGGGTTTTTCATAGATGGCTTTTATGATATTGAGGTATGTACCCTCTATGCCTATACTCTGAAGAGTTTTGATCAAAAAGGATGCTGTATTTTGTCAAATGCTTTTTCTGCATCTATTGTGAGGATCATATGATTCTTGTTCTTTCTTTTGTTAATGTATTGTATCACATTGATTGATTTGCGGATGTTGAGCCAACCTTGCAGCCCAGGGAAAAATCCCACTTGGTTATGCTGAATAATCTTTTTAAGGTACTGTTGGATCCTATTGGCTAGTATTTTGGTGAGAATTTTTGCATCCATGTTCATCAAGGATATTGGTCTGTAATTCTCCTTTTTGATGGGGTCTTTGTCTGGTTTGGGGATCAAGGTAATGGTGGCCTCATAAAACGAGTTTGGAAGTTTTCCTTCCATTTCCATTTTTTGGAACAGTTTCAGAAGAATAGGTATTAATTCTTCTTTAAATGTTTGGTAGAATTCCCCTGGGAAGCCATCTGGCCCTGGGCTTTTGTTTGTTGGGAGATTTTTGATGACTGCTTCAATTTCCTTAGTGGTTATAGGTCTGTCCAGGTTTTCTGTTTCTTCCTGGTTCAGTTTTGGTAGTTGAGACATCTCTAGGAATGCATCCATTTCTTCCAGGTTATCTAATTTGCTGGCATATAGTTGCTCATAATATGTTCTTATAATTGTTTCTATTTCTTTGGTGTTGGTTGTGATAATCTCTTCTTTCATTCATGATTTTGTTTGGGTCATTTCTCTTTTCTTTTATTAGTCTGGCCAGGGGTTTATCAATCTTGTTAATTCTTTCAAAGAACCAGCTCCTAGTTTCATTGATCTGTTCTACTGTTCTTTCAGTTTCTATTTCATTGATTTCTGCTCTCATCTTTATTATTTCTCTTCCCCTGTTGAGTTTAGGCTTTATTTGCTGTTTTTTTCTCCCGCTCCTTTAGGTGTAGGGTTAGGTTGTGTATTTGAGACCTTTCTTGTTTCTTGAGAAAGGCTTGTATTGCTATATGCTTTCTTCTTAGGACTGCCTTTGCTATATCTCAAAGATTTTGAACAGTTGTGTTTTCCTTTTCATTTGTTTCCATGAATTTTTTTCATTCTTTAATTTCTTGGTTGACCCATTCATTCTTTAGTAGGATGCTCTTTAGCCTCCATGTATTTGAGTTCTTTCCAACTTTCCTCTTGTGATTGAGTTCTAGTTTCAAAGCATTGTGGTCTGAAAATACGCAGGGAATGAACCCAATCTTTTGGTACCGGTTGAGACCTGATTTGTGACCTAGGATGTGATCTATTCTGGGGAATGTTCCATGGGCACTAGAGAAGAATGTGTATTCTGTTGCTTTGGGATGGAATGTTCTGAATATGTCTGTGAAGTCCATTTGGTCCATTGTGCCATTTAAAGTCTTTATTTCTTTGTTGATCTTTTGCTTAGATGATCTGTCCGTTTCTGTGAGGGGGGTGTTAAAGTCCTCCCCCCCCCATTACTGTATTGTTGTCAATGTGTTTCTTTGCTTTTGTTATTAATTGGCTTATATAATTGGCTGCTCCCATGTTAGGGGCATAGATATTTACAATTGTTAGTTCTTCTTGTTGGATAGACCCTTTAAGTAGGATATAGTGTCCTTCCTCATCTCTTATTACAGTCTTTGGTTTAAAATCCAATTTGTCTGATATAAGGATTGCCACCCCAGCTTTCTTTTGGTGTCCATTAGCATGGTACATGGATTTCCACTCCCTCACTTTCAATCTGGAGGTGTCTTTGGGTCTAAAATGAGTCTCTTGCAGACAGCATATCAATGGGTCTTGTGTTTTTATCCAATCTGATAGCCTGTGTCTTTTGATTGGGGCATTTAGCCCATTTACATTCAGGGTAACTATTGAAAGATAGGAATTTAGTGCCATTGTATGGCCTGTAAGGTGACTGTTACTGTATATTATCTCTGTTCCTTTCTGGTCTATGTTACTTTTAGGCTCTCTCTTTGCTTAGAGGACCCCTTTCAATATTTCTTATAGGGCTGGTTTTGTGTTTGCAAATTCGTTTAGTTTTTGTTTGTCCTGGAAGCTTTTGATCTCTCCTTCTATTTTCAATGACAGCCTAGCTGGATATAGTATTCCTGGCTGCATATTTTTCTCATTTAGTGCTCTGAATATATCCTGCCAGAAAGGTCTGGCCTGCCAGGTCTCTGTGGATAGGTCTGTTGCCAATCTAATGTTTCTACCATTGTAGGTTACATATCTCTTGTCTCAAGCTGCTTTCAGGATTTTCTCTTTGTCTCTGAGACTCGTAAGTTTTACTATTAGATGTCAGGGTGTTGACCTATTTTTATTGACTTTGAGGGGGGTTCTCTGTGTCTCCTGGATTTTGATGTCTGTTTCCTTCCCCAAATTAGGGAAGTTCTCTGCTATAATTTGCTCCAGTATACCTTCTGCCCCTCTCTCTCTTTCTTCTTCTTCTGGGATCCCAGTTATTCTAATGTTGTTTCGTCTTACGGTATTGCTTATCTCTCGAATTCTGCCCTCGTGATCCAGTAGTTTATCTCTTTTTCTCAGCTTCTTTATTTTCCATCATTTGGTCTTCTATATCACTGATTGTCTCTCCTGCCTCATTTATCCTAGCAGTTAGCGCCCCCATTTTTGATTGCACCTCATTAATAGCCTTTTCGATTTTGACTTGGTTAGATTTTAGTTCTTTTATTTCTCCAGAAAGGGTTTCTCTAATAACTTCCATGCTTTTTTCAAGCCCAGCCAGTATCTTTAAAGTTATGATTCTGAACTTTAGATCTGACATCATACTAATGTCCGTATTGAGTAGGTCCCTGGCAGTCGGTACTACTTCTTGTTCTGTTTGTTGAGGTGATTTTTTTCCATCTTGTCATTTTGTCCAGAGAAGAATAGGTGAATGAGAGAACAAAATGCTAACAGGGTAACAACGTCCCCAGAAATATACTCTAAACAAATCAGAAAAGATCTGAAGCTGGGGAAAAAGAAAGGGAAAGAAAGAAAAAAGAAAAGAAAAAAGAAAAGGAAAAAAAAAAAGAAAAAGAAAAAAGAAAAACAAACAAAAGCAGAACAAAACAAAAACAGAATATGATCAAATATGATCAGGCTGGTGCATAGATCAGTGCCACACACTAGATTTTGGGTGTATTTTGGTCTGTTAGAAGAAAGTGCCTCCCAAAATTTTAAAGAAAGAAAAACTTATATATGTACAAAAATAAGGGTTGATATGAAAAACGGATAGAATATGACTGTAAAGATGAAAATTATAAATTTTATAAAAGGAATTGATAAGTTGTTTGAAAAAAGAAAGAAGAGAATTTAAAAAAAATAATAAAAAAGGGAGAGAATGTGATCAGGCAGGAGACTAGAACAAAGCCATACACTAGAGATTTAGGGTATATTTTGATCTGTTAGAAGAAACTGTATCTCAAAATTTTAAAGAGAACAACATATATATATACACATATACGTACATATATATGTATGTATATGTATATATATATGTATATGTATATATATGTATATGTATGTATATGTATGTATATGTATGTATATGTATATATATATATATATGTGCCAAAAATAAGGGTAACTACTATGAAGGGATAGAATATGACTCTAAAAATGAAAAATAAAAATGTGTTTTAAAAAAGAGATTGATAAGATGTTGGTTGAAAAAGGGAAAAAGAAAAATTAAAAAAAAAAATTAACTTTGAAAGACTAAAGAATCATGGTAAAAAAGCAATGGATTCTATGTGCCGTATTCCCCTAGCCCTGGAGTTCTGCTGTTCTCATTGATTGGTAAACTTGGTCTTGGCTGGCTGTTCTTGCTGATCTTCTGGGGGAGGGGCCTGTTGCCCAGGTTCCCAAATGTCTTTGCCGGAGGTGGAATTGCCCCGCCCTTGCCGGGTCCGGGCTAAGTAATCTGCTTGGGTTTGCTCTCCGGAGCTTTTGTTCCCTGCGAGCTTTCCGTACAGCTTTGGAGGCGGAGAGTGAAAATGGCAGCCTCCTAATCTCTGCCCGGGAGGAGCCGAGAACTCAGGGCCCCACTCCTCAGTGAGCTCCCGAGAAAAGCAGTCAATCACTCCCGTCTCCCCCGTCTCCGGCCGCACTCTGTGCTCACCCAGCCTGTGACCCAGCGTTTCTATCTCTGGCACCTGACCCCGTGTGGAGTCTCCAAACCCAGCAGATCCCTGCGGTGCACTCCCGCGCGGCTCCTCCCGGGGGAAGGAAGGGGAGTCTCCCCGGATCTGCAGCTTGTTGGGTCCCTGCTGGAGGAGCAGTGGCCCGACTGTGCCGCGAATCACGGTTTATGGCAACCCTGAGCTGAGAGCCCGCGCCTCGCCTCTGTCTCTGCAGCGGGCTTCCCCACTCCGATCCCTGGGAGCTCTGCCGCACTCAGGCACCCCCGGTCTTTCTGTGACCCCGAGGGTCCTGAGACCACACTGTCCCTCAAGGGTTCCACCCCCGCTTAGCCACTGGATCGACGTCCCTCAGCGGAGTAGACTTCTAAAAGTCCCGATTTTGTGCTCTGCTGCTCTACTTACCAGAAGCAGCTGACAGAGGCCCCCTTCCCCGCCGTCTATCTTCCCGAGGATTCACTTCTCCACACGTTCTACCTTCCAGAAAGTGGCCGCTTTTCTGTTTAGAGAGTTGTTGCTCTTCTTTTCTTCGATCTCCTGTTGAGTTTGTAGGTGTTCAGAATGGTTTGATCTTATCCAGCTGAATTCCTGAGAGCAGACGAAATCCAGGTCTCCTACTCCTCTGCCATCTTGCTCTGCCCCCCCATGCTTTAATAATTTTAATACTTTCTTTTTAAGACCTCATTTTCCTGCCTAATAAAATTTTCCTAATTCTTACAAATCTAATAAATGTATAATGTGCTGAAACTTCTCCTAAACCTTCCAATATTGTAACAAGCTTAGCAAAGTTCTGCTGTACCTTTTAACTTGAAGTCACAGAATCACATAATTTAATTTGGAATTGCAGTGGTCATCTGCTAGCTAATCCAATATGCCATACTCTCTTAAACATTATAAACACTTCAAATATCAAACACAAAAATATTGATATGACAGATTTAAGTTAAAATATTATTTCCATGAATTTCTAGATACTCCCAGTCTTAACAGATGTTTATCCACCAAAAAGAGTAATTCTACCATCAGCCATTCTGCTAGGTTTTAAGGTCAGGAGGTGATGATGTCCAGGTGGATTTTTCCTAAAACTATGAAGGACATGTAGACCTCTCTTTCATAGTTGCTATAGCAGGGAGGTCTCCAAATCCACATGTCCACATGGAATGAATGGTCTTATGGTCCTCATCTGATGGATTCTGGTTATATCTTCTGTAGTCTGATTTAGGTCCATAATCATCCATCCGGTTGCTTCACTACTAGATTGGTTAAATCCAGTCTATTTTCTGCTTTATTGTATTCCATTTTCTCTTTTCTCATTCCAATGTTTGTAGCTATTTAGATAATATCTGATTGTATTCTGTGTGTTTCTGTAGTTCTGCTGACATAGTCTTTAATGACAGTTAATAATTGTTTTGCTATGAAGGACCCTTTTATTATCCCCTTCCATGGATTTTGGAAGACTATGGGGGGAAGAAAAAAGGGCAACATTTAATAAATGATAATTACTGATCACTTTCTTTTGGCTGACCAAAGGCAAATTTAACTTCCTGTCAGAGATTCTTATTTGCATGAGCTAATCCATGCTACAAAATAGATTGATAGAATTCCAATCAAAAGGAAAATTGTTTATTTGTAGCCTGATCAGTGCATATGCCTAACATCTGTTAGGCTTTTTGGCAAATGAAATCATTTCTCAGATACTCATCGTTTCCTTTGTAGGTATCAGGTGGTGGACCACAACTCAGTCTTAAAAATTTATCTGTTTTCCTTCCTTTCTCAATGGCTGCTTATTCATTCTTTCCATCTTCCGGGGACCTTTGTTATTCATTGCCTTCACCCCTCACATCTCTGATTTCCACCTTTCACTGTTCTCTTTGGCCCAAAAACATCTTGCTCTTGTTAAAGAAGCTCCTGATTGATTTTGGATTCCTGTGAGCATTTTCTAGTCTACCCTGTTTTTGTTTCTTTTGTTGTTCTGCTTAATTGGCGCTTATGTTCTAGCATTTCTCTACTTCTTTCTTCTCTGACCAGTCCTCTGTCACTTTTGTTAACTCTTTTTATGGAATCTGAGGGAGAATAATGAGCACAGTTTTTGGAGTCAGGCAGATCTGGATTTGAACCTCAGCTCTGTCATCAACAGGTATGTGACTTTGGGCAGTGCTTGACTTTGCTGAGCTTCAGTTTCCTTCTCTGTAAATGAAGATGAGAACACCTCACTTATAAGTTGTCGTAAGGATTAAAAGGACAATGTGCATATAGTGTCTCACATGGTGACTGGCATTTTATAGACTCTCTTTGTAGTTGTAATAATATGCATATTACCCAAGCTTTACTGAAGCATTGTCTTTTCTTGTGAAACATTCAGCTTTCATTTTGTGCAGTAATTCCAAAATTTGTGTCAAAGCTCCTATTTCCCAGCCTCCAGATTCCTGTGTCTACTGGTATGCTATTTATCTTCACCTGGATGCCCCATCTAATCCAAGATTCAACATTATTCAAGCAGTACTCAACCTGTGATTACTTGGTTAACAGAATCTCGGTCCTCACAGTGGCTCTGAGGTTGGGGATTCCCTCCCTCCCTTTTTTCCTCCTCCCTTCTATCCACCCAACCAATGTGCACTGATCATTCTGTTGTGGGATCTTCACTGTGCTCTGCACTTAGGCTGCAGCAAAAAGCAAGAAGGTCTGAAGCTTGCAGAGAAGGATGAATTTTAAGAACGTGTGATAGGTGCTATGATGGTGAAGAACAAAGTGCAGAGGGCCCTGGAAGAGTTGGGATGAAGTAGGGCCAAGTTTAAATTTCTTCTCTCATCTCCATTTTCAACAGATCCAACAAATTCTACTTAGGAAATTATCTTCTTTTCATTCCTTTTTCTCTCCCACTACAACTCTTTTGTTCAGTCCCGGTATTCCAGGCACATTGGTCTAGGCTGGACATTCCTAAGAGTTTCCCAAATTTGTCTCCACTCTGTCCTGTAAGCAGCTGCCAAGGTCTCTTCCTGAAGCACAAATCTGATCATATCTCTCTTACTTAAAACTCTTTATTGGCTACCCCTATCAGGATTCAGTGTAGGAAACCGAGGCCACTCTAGGTATTCCAGTCATGAGAGGATTTAACATGGGGGATTAGGGATTATAAAATCAGAGGAGGATTAGAAGGATGCACCAAGAATCTACCTCTAAGGTCTCTACTAAAAGTCTGGAGTTTAAGAACTTCAGCCGTAGGTGGTGTTCATCAATCAGGAAGCCAGAGGTGCTAATGCCTCTCAACTGCCTTTCATTACCCAGCAAGACCATGTACCCCAGAATGGTGCTGCAGGAAAACCTCACTCCTCTATAACCTTACCAAATTGAAAAGCAGCCAAAAGAGGTCAAGAAAATGGTCTCCTCCTAATTTCCACCTTCCAAACTCATGCAAATGCATTGAATTCATGGGACCTAATTCTCCTTCAGAGTCCTGGCTTCAAGGAGTCTGGTAAATGTAGGTTTTAATTTGCTGGCCTCTGTATGGGAATGGAGACTAGAAAGAGGGAGGAATTGAGGGTGAGCAAGTCACCCATGGCATCCATCCCACCAGGCTCTCTGCTGCCTATAAAAAAATGCAACCTAAAGTTCAAAGCTGTGTACAGTTTTGTCCCTGCTCATCATATTTTGCTTAACCTCTTCTACCACCTACAATGTCTGCCACTGGCAGGAGCTAAAAAGATGTTTGTTGAATGTTTGAATGAACGAATGAATCCATTCATTCCTGACCCAGTTCTCTCTTACTTCTGGCCATAACTTTATTAGGTGTGATCTTCGTGGCGGGTCCCAGCTTCTACCTGCAGAAAGCCTGTCATTTCTCTGAGGCCCAGCCAAATCTGCCCTCCTCAGAAGGTCTTCTAAAATTCCCCTGCATCCCCCCTTGTATCTGTATCTTAGAGCTTATCACCATCTGCCTATGTTGCATTTAGCTATGTACTCATATTTTTTTTTTAACCTACCATGTTGTGAACTTCAGGAGAACAGTCACTGTTTTATTCATGGACATGGCATCCTTTCCCTCCGTGCTTCCCTTATGCTTTTCTGACCACCTTCCCCTTTTCTCCTCCTTTTCTCCAGACATAGCCACTCCAAGACCCTTCTGGGAGATACTCCTTTCACTTTTCTTATTTTCTGGTATTGCAGTTGAAACTTGATAATTTTTTAGGTGTGGTTAAATCTTTGTAGCTGCCTTTCTCTTGTCTTGCTTGGAGACCTACATGCCAATTTTTTCTTATCCTAACACATTTTTCCTGTTTTACTCCTAGGCAGTAATACACAATAAACCTAAAAGGGGAAGATCCTTAGAAGGAAAGAGGAAAAATTTTAAATTTCTTTTCAGATTTTTAGTGGAATTCACAATATGTTCAGTGTTCTGGTTTTCTAGGCCTTGACAATAGAAACTGTATTAGTGGAACATTCCAGACATTATCACATTCATAGTTGGGATTCTGAGGTATAAAGACAGAGTCATGTGATTTGTCTGTGTTTGCCACAGTGAATTTCTTAGAACTTTGTTTGGAGTATGGGGAATCCTCTCACTATTCTTTTAAAAAGTTCATTTTCCAGAAGTATCTACCTCATAAAGCAACTGAAATTTGTAAAACAAAAAACGAACCCATAGTCTGCAGGGTAAGTGAGTTTTCCTTTTTGTACTTAAATAGACTTTGTTTTAGAGCAGTTTTAAGTTCCCAAGAAAACTGAGCACAAAGTATAGAGAATTCACATATACCTCTGTCCCCATATCCATTGCCTCCCCCATTATCAACATACCTCACCATAGTGGTACATCTCTTACAACTGATGAACCTGCATTAACACATCATCACCCAAAGCCCGTAGTGAACATGAGGGATCACGCTCAAGGTTATACCTTTGACAAAACCCATGAAATATATGATGTATCCACCATTACAGTATCATAGAGTAGTTATGGGCCATAAAATTCCTTTGTTCTCTACCTGTTCATCTACCTACTTAACCCCTGGCAACCATTTATCTTATCTATCTCCATAGTTTAGTGTTTTCTAGAATGTCATATAGTTGGAATTATATAGTATGTACCCTTTTAATATTGGCTTTTTTTTCACTTAGTAATACACATCCAAGTTTCCTCTGTGTCTTTCCATGGCTTGATAGTTCATTTCTTCTTAGTGTTGAAAAATAGTATTCCATTGTCTGGATATACCACAGGTTTTGGACATTCACCTACTGAAGAGCATCTTGGTTGTTTTCAAGTGTTGGCAATTATGAATAAAGCTGCTATAAATACTTGTGTGCTGGTTTTTGTGTGGACATGGGTTTTCAATTTGGTAAAAAGTAAGGAGCACAGTCTCTGGTAAGAGTATAAGAGTGTTTTAAAGAAACCACTAATCTGTTTTCTAAAGTGGCTGTATGACTTTTGCATTCCCACCAGAGATACAGATTTATTTTTGTTAGAGGTTCAAGGGACTTCTTAAAAATTCATAAATGGAAAAATCCATCCCTACGAAGATATAGAATGGTCAGTGTATGGCCTAGTTTCATTTTACCAAAATATGAGCATGTCATAGTTATTTAAAATGCTCATTCTGTTTCTCGTCTCAACTCAAATAATAGAACTCAAGATTGGTTACAGAGAAATGAGGGTAAATTGTATTAAAAAAGGGCAGACTAGATAATCACATCTGTAGCACTGATATTATGGTTCATTCTTGATTTTTCTGCTTGTGGAACAGCAACTTTGGAAGAATGAGGAATGCAGGTGTTCTTCTGCTCCCCGCTCCAACTGACTTGGCCAGGTGTCTGCAGTCACTTGGGTGGACTTCCTTGCTGATGAGGATGTCACCCAGTTAGTCACACCAAGGGGAGACTAGTTCTTTAGGTGCTAAAGGCCATTGCAGCTATGGACAGAGGAGTTTTATTCCTGTTCTTTAGATCCATCATAGCTAATTTTCTGTGAGGTAGGGGGAGTGGGTGAGAAAATTGGCTGGTGTGGAGGGTCCATTGTAAGTGCTAGGTCTTGCCCTACTTCCTCAGCCACACCCTATCTTGCAGCTGTGCCTCTATGTTGGGTGGGGCACCGGATTTCCAAGGAACAGCCACAGCCCATTGGTAGCTCTGCTGCTAAGAGTGAAATTCTGCACTCAGGAGCACAGGACTCTGTCCCCTCCAAACTTAAATGCTGGTGAAATCTCTCCAAGAAAGTCCTGCTGCTCAAGAAAATCAATAGACTTTCCTCTGCCAGGCAATTCAAAGTAGAAAGTATGTTTGGAATGCCTTATTGTCCCCAAGGTGCCCTAATTAGTTGGGTTACCATTAAAAGCCAGGAGTTTCAGAGATTGAATCTTTGTGGAGTAAATTAATGCCTGTGGTGTTCTATAATTTCAAGGAGAAGGAGAATTCTTAAATAAAAAAGTGAGCTAATTAAAAATCAGCTCAGAGGGATTTTAAAATATTTTGAACTGAAAGATTTTTTCTCCAATCATATTAAAAACAATTCCACAAATAAACACTGAATACCCATATATACCAGACATTGTAGTAAGCTGAGAGGTTAAAAAGACAAGATACTCTTACATCCCTCAGGGAACACAGAATCTAGTAGAAGAGTCAGACACACAGAGGAGCCCAGTCTCACTATTACCATTTATTTGAGTGTGTCCAGGGAGAGTTCATCTCTGGGGATACAAAGGTAAATAAAACTTAGGACTAGGACTTTCCTGAAGGAATCTGCCAAGAAGATAGAATATCATGTGACCAGTGCCATAATGTAGAAATGGTTAACTCTAGCATGTAGGGAGTGCATGTCTAGAAATGCTTCAAGGAGGAGGGAGATGCTTGAGTTGGGTCTCAGACAGTAAGAGTTCAGGAAGAGGAGGGCAGGAAGAAGAAATTCTAAGCAATGGAAAAAACTTGTGTCAGGACCCTGGAATTTTAAATAGCTTGGCATGTTCTGGAGCTCTGAGTATTAGGACATGGATGATTGGGAGGAATCAAATGGGGATGTGTGAGTTAAGGAGTACCCTTCATCCTGCATATGGTAAGAAACAGGGAAGAGTTTTCAGTGGGAGAGGGCATGACGGTGTTTTCACTTAAAAATCCTCAGGTAGCTGTGCGGGATGGATTGGACAGAGTGAGATGCAAATCAGGAAAGCTGCTTGTGATACCATCACATTAGCCCAGGGGAGAATTGGTAATGAGACTGGGGTTGTGGCAGTGGGGAGCTGATGGAAGAAATGTTTCGGAGGGAGTAGGAGCAAGAAGAGTGAAAGAATGATGCCTGGGGGTGGGGATCCCTGGGTGTCTCAGTCGGTTAAGCGCTGGACTCTTGATTTTGGCTCAGGTCATAATCTCAGGGTTGTGAGATCGAGCCCTGCATCAGGCTCCACACTCAATGAGCCAGTCTGCTTGAGATTCTCTCTCCCTCTCTCTCTGCCCCTTCCTCTGCTTGCTCTTTTGCTCGCTCTCTAAATAAATCTTAAAAAAAGAATGATGCTGAGATTTCTAGGTACCCTATAGAGTAGCCAAAATAGTCTTCCACATAAGGGTCAATAAATATTTTATTTGAGCAACAGAGTAGAGAGTGATGCTCTTAAATGGAAAAAAGGAAATCCAGAGGAAGAACAGGTTAGGGGAAATAAATATGTTTGGCATCGAGTCTAGGATATTTTTCCCTTTAAAAAACAAAAACAAAACTACCTGTTTCCTGCCAATGACAAATCCATATGCCTGTTTTGTAGATTGGCATGCTATTGCTAATTGAAAATACTCTAATTGAAAACTATGTCCTTCCAGATGACCATTGGAAAATAACCTTCATACATTATACAGGATTGCCATGGTTATTTATTTATTAGGCCTCCTCTCAGCCTGGGCTAATCAGAAACAGGGATGATGTGGTCAGGCTCGGGAGGATTTCTGTATCTTGCCTTCAAGACCGCTCCCTGGGAGGGGAGAGAAATTTCCTAGATTCCCGGATTGCTAGTATTCTAAAGACCATTTGTTCTAGTTGATGCTTCAGAGATGAAGGACCTTGTCAACTTCTCAGGATGAGCTTGGACCAGAGCAATTTTAACATTAAAGAAAAGGAAAATGTGAAATGAAGATCTGGTAAACCCCCTGATTTGTGAAATAAACATAATTTAACATTTTTGCTCAGTTCTTCAGTTCCTGTGTATAGGTAAGAATCAGTATGCCATTCTTGGTAATTCCTGTTTCTAATGGGGCAGGAGTTGGCATATTGCCTGTAGGTGCCCCCATCCCTGAATAATACTTTAATGTCTGTTATACATTATTAAATATCTATATAAACTTGAACATTGTACTGAGTATCATATTAAGTGACTTCAAAAATTTCATTCCCCTTCAATAGACAAGGATGATTGGAACTTTGGATAGATGTAGAAAACACAGGAGCAGTTAAACAATATATACATATTGGTCATGCTGTAAATATTGAAAAAAATGTACTGGGTGATATAGCATGAGTACTGAGTACATAGCATGTTCTGGACACTTACTTTTAGGCTCTGGGGACACAATAAGCACAAGAGACCATCCTTGCCTGAAGGGAGCTTACTTCATAATGTAGAAGACAAATGTTAAATCAATAATCAAATAAGATTGTACAGGTAGAGATAAATGTGAAAAGTCTAGAGAGGAACATGCTGGAAAATGATTAGGGAAGCCTTTGCTTGGATCTGAGGCAGAGGAAACACCTACACAGATCCTGTGGTGGGAATGAGCTCTGTGAGTTCAGGAGACAGAAGGAGGGCAGTGGTTGGGGTGTATGTAGATACTGTAGAATGACGGATAAATGGCTTTTTCCAACCAGTAATGGAATGCTTATTAGAGACTCAGATTTATGTATACTGCATATAAATGCATATCCCATCTCATTCAACAGCTTAGTGAGATAGGCATTGTGATTCCCATTTCCTAGATGAGGGACCTGGGTGTGAGGGACCAGGTTTCTAGGACCTGAGTCGGGGCCTTCTAACCCTTCCATCACCCCTAACTGCAGACCGGCATGATTGAGCAAGGCACTTGGAAAGAAGAAGTGCTGAGTCACTGGCCTCCTAGGCTGCCTTTCAGAAGATGTTTGTCTTAAATTTTGTGATGGCTTTGATGGATATTAACAATGATCAAGCAATGATGATAGGGTGGCAGTAACTCTGCCTACTACCATATTTTATAGTTTGCAAAGTACTTTATATGGTTCCTCATTTGTGGCTCAGAAGAGCCCTCAAAGGTAAGCAGAACTTGTTTTATTCTTCTCATTAGGTTAAGAGATTACCTGAGGTGACACAGGGGACAGGGCTGGGGCTTTGCTCCTATGATTCTAGTTCAGGGCTCTTGCCTTAAACCACAGAAGCTCCTGATGGAAGGAGGAAATATATATGGCTCATAAGCCTGTAGTCCTTCAGACTTCCAGAAAACAAATTTGTGCTTTCTTCAGAGTGCTTTTGCCTGGGAAGAAGAAGTATAAAAAATGGACTCACTTATGAATATATTGAGCTCCTATTGTGTGCCAGACACTGGGACCATGAAATGATCTTAAATAGGTCAAAAGATACAAATTATTATAGTACAGTGTTACTTGCCCTATAATACAAGACTAGAAACAATGCTATGAACATACAGAGGAAGATATGATTAAGTCACTTTGGGGAAATCTTCACCAAGAAAATAACCACAAACTGGGTTTTAAAGGGTGAACAGTAGGGTTTCTCTAGGGAGAGAAGGTTATTCTAGGAAAAACAGATACTTAGTGTTCCTCAGACACCCTATTCGTTTATCATGGTAATTGGGTGTATACAGAGCATGGGCTATACAGAAGGACTGATGGGAAATGATGCTGGTAGATTGAAGTCCAATTGCAAAGGGCCTTGAGTGCCTGGCTCAGGAAGAACTGTATTTGGCCTGAGCTTCCCAAACTTTTTAGCGAGGCAGTGGCATGATTATACTTGCTGTATTTTAGAAAGCTGATGCTGATGGCTAGGGAACGTCGGGTTGGGACAAGGGAGAAGTCAGAAATTATTGTCATAGTTTGGGAGAAGGAACAAACCCCCGAATTGGTTGTCATGCCTAATTACTCATTGAGGATAACTGTAGGGGTAACATTAGTGAGGCTTAAAGACTAATGTAGAGACATACCAGTTGGATTTTTGGATGCACACACTGGTTTTCCATTTGTGTGGACACACACCTTGTTTTGGTCTCCCCAGACTCAACCCAATTCTGATTTTTCAAGCCAACCATTGATTTATTTTTCTATCTTCAAAAAGGAGAGAAAATGTTTTAGGTCTGTGATCTTAGGGATTCTCTCTATGTGATATGATTTTTGATCCCATAGGATTCTTCTGGCTGAGAAATGCTGAGTGCAGACACATTTTTGAAGACTTGGATGCTATGACTATATGTATTACAGATTATTTACCTTTTATGTATTTGGAACTGTTGTTGCATATTTGAAAGCACCTACTAAGCACTTTGGAGAAATCATTCTCATCCAGTGACCGCTGGTAGGGAAACATTAGCAGAGCAACTGACTCTCTTTCCATTTCAGGCTACCCACTGAATGCTGAAGGAGAATTTAGGTTTTAGGCAAAGGATTGTACTGCAGTGCTTATGTCAGATCCCACACTTTTCTGGAATATTCTCCACTCTTGTAATTAGAGACCACTCATCCTGGTTTTAACATGTAATGTAGGGTCAGAATTGGGAAAAAGAAATCAACAAATACCAACTGCTTGCTCTTCAAATTATAAGCATCAAGAATTCATTTCTGTTGCCATAAAAGGGTTACATTTAATCTGGGGTAAAATGAGTGTTTCTTCCTTAACATGGAGTTGTCTCATTCCTACTCACCCAAATTCATATAACACCGTGGGAAGAGTCCCCAAGGCATCTGACCTGTTTAGTCAAAAAGATTTTGGGGGTTCTCCTATGTCCAAATCCTGGGTTTCCATGGAGAAGAGGAAGCATTTGAGGCTGTTCTGGTTATTCATATACTGGTATTACCACCTGGGCAAGCAAGCTCCTTCAACCTCCTCGATTCCCAGTTACTGCGATAAACAAAATCCTATTCATGTCCTGGGATTGCTGTGAAGACTAAGATAAGTGAGGCCACTTGAATAAAGTCTGACACAAGGTAGGGTTCAGTATATGTTAGTACCTTTAGACACTGGTTTGTAGAAGTTCGGTAAGAGATAGGCTTTTTCTTTAGGGAGATTTTTAACTTCGTTTTCAAAACCATTGATGGGCAGCATGTTACTTAAAATTCCTTGATTCTCATACCTCTATAAACAGATTCTGATGACAATAATGGCAGTATATGGCCAGTTACCCTCTTGGTGATCTAGAAAATAGGTATGTTTTTACTTTTTCTCTTCAGGCTCGTTACGGAAAGTAGAATCATTTCAGTGTTGAAAGACTGAGCTTTAGGAATCCTGGTCTTTCAGACTTTATAAAGCTCAGTCAGCAGGCTTCTCTGAAGCAAATTTTCTGGAAAAGCTATCTTTTTTTCTTTTTCTTTTAAAACACATGGCAGGTATTGGTACATAATTCAAATTACCTTCCAGTCTTTGAAAAAAGTGTTAAATCATGTTGTTGAATTTTAGCCATTCTCTTGGCCATTCATATGGCTATCCAACAAATACCTATTGTGAACCTTTTATGCATTAAATACTGGTGTTATACCAGTGAGCAAGATGTAGTCCCAGAAGTTGTCCCAATTATAACTGACTTGGATATTTTGTCCTGCACAAAATCTAATTGGCATTTGTTGCTATCTGAAATGGAAGGTGGTTCTATCATCTTTTGAGAAGGGAGGAGTGGAATAGTGGCCAAACTTTAAAAAATTAATTGCATTAGGGTAAGTGACTGGAATACCTGTTTTCATTGACCTAATTGGTATATAGATGTGCAGTTATTTAATCTAAGTAATTTGTACTTCTGCGGGTTTATCATTTTCATGCTTCATTATCACCCTGTATAGTCAAGCTGTTGAACCTGTTCCATAAACAGTATTAATCTCAATTACTTTGGGAGCTTTAAATAATATTCCCTTATTAAATATATTCTTTGTTATGCTGCCCATGTTTTTGCAGTGTCAAACTGTTGATGCTGATAAAAGCAAACATTTAGTTAAAAAACCTTTTCATGTTTTAATGAGATTTTAAAAAATAACACACACATTTATATTTCCCAGGGTTTTGATTACAGAAAACACCTTGTTAGGCTAATTTAGAACTTTGAGTCCAAAGTCCAACCTCATGGCTTGGTTTTATTGGAGGGACATTAAAATAGTAGAACATTTTCAGTCTTGGGCAGAATGATGGTGTTGAAATTTCAAAAAGATGATTTAAATTTGTCCATGAGACTATAAACTTCTTGAAGGCAGGATCTGTCACTTTCATTTCTGTGGCTCTGAAACATAGTTGGCTATTCTTTAAGTGTTTGCTGGTTGGAGTTGAACTGATGTGAATAATGAAACAGAATTTGGGACTCTATGTTCCAGGTTTTCCTTATTTAATGTACATAGGACTACCCTGGCAAACCATCCTTTCTTCATTTCAGAAATTCCATTTTATTATGTTCATCTTTGATGTGGAACATTTTTATGGCCTCCTGTTGTTGACTCATTTTGGTGGTGAATTAACTGCTTCCTTGGAGCCCAGCCCTTCCTTTTAACCTGTGGTATTCAGGCACCCCAAAGTTAGCCTCTGGGTAGAGATCACAACAAAATGTCCAAATGATACTTCAACTTCTAGGTAAAGACAGAACTAAAATTAAACTCTGTACCATGTAAGCCACCTGTAAAACAAACAAACCTAGGAGCATTTGTGTCTTCCCATTAATTCTTGGCTAGCACAAGGAAATTAATCTTTTGTGGAAAGATAAAAAGGTGACCCAAGACCCTCTCCGCACGTTAAAAAAAAGTTCTAAAGTTTTAGTGTGGAGTCCAATTTGGCATTTAACTTAAGAACCTACTCCCATATCTAATTTAATTGTCACAACCCCAAACAGATTCCTATATATGTGCTAAGTTTATAGGTTCAGTATTAAAATAGAATGGGGGGAGAAAAGCAAGAGGGAAAAATGTCAACTTCTCTACTCATCCTTTAGTTGTCACAAAGGGGTTTGCTCTGTGCCTCATCCATTAATCTTGCACAGTTTCTCACACTTCAGTGTGCCTATGAACTATTGTACAGGGTTGTTTACCCAAAACCACACAGTCTCTGTCTTACGGGTGATTTAAGAGACCTCAAAGGGAACTTTTAGCTATCCTCATACATTCATCTCTAACAACTACTTCTGTGCATGTATTGCACAAGAAAATGATGAAACGGAGAGGCAAATTTCTGGAGAGACCTTTTAACCCTTTTCTGCCTAAATTTTTCACTTGTGTAATAGGGAGACCAGTCCCTGGTTCTCTCATCCTGTGCGTTGGCCATAAAGAAGCTCACGTCCAAAGTGCCATTGCTGTACTCGGGGTGACCTCTCCGTGCACATGAGCAGGTTGTCTGGTCTGGAGATGCCAGTAGATCTCATTTAGGGAGGGTTTCAAGTCTGGCTTCTTGGAGAGTTGCTGTGGGATGCACAGGAAACTTCCTGAGCGTCTGGTGTCACTATGGGGTTTTAGAGCTTGTTTTTAATAATGAGCAAATAGAATTGGCAACGGGGGGAGAGTGAGATGCCCATCCTGCCAAACTTCAGTTAGAGGCAGGGGGCTGTCCTGCCCCTGTCAGAACCGCTGGCTTCTGATGCTCTCCTGTCACCCTGACAAAGGCTCCTTGGCTGGGCTGATTGGTCGCCGGCAATAACTGATATGGAATACTGATCTATTCTCCCCAGCAGTTCCTTCCACTCCAAAGAGGCTCCTTTCCTCCCCTCCTCTCATGTTCCCGACCCCAGCCTGGTGCCCAGCCAACCCCGACCAGGACGCCCCTGCACCCGGGGGAGGACACGTCCTGGGCGTGATGCTCTGAGCCGGCGGTGAAATCCACCAGGCTGCTTTCGCTCCAGCTCGCTCTCCGGAGAGTCCTGCTCCAGACTTCTCAGGGTTTTTACAGCACAAACAACTGCATGTGGGCCGAGGGGAGGCTGAAAAGGACTTGTGCGTGGTGGTTTTATCGCCTTTCATCACTTTGCTGGCCTCATCCTGAGCCTTGCCTGGATTTCTTTCCGCCTAAGACACTGAGGAAGGATCCCTTCTCCTTCTTTTGACTCTTTCTATTTTTATGGTAAGTGCTTGCATTGAATGAGCTGCTCTGCAGTGAACTGAAGGCTCTCGCTCGCTCCCTCTCTTCCCAGCTAAGCTTTAGTGACCTTCTCTCTGCGTTTCTCCCTTTTTTCATGGATCCGTGTCCGGGGTGATCCAGCTAACTAGAAGGCCAGAAGTCATTTCTCTGGACTGTTTGTCTTTTAATGTTTATTTTATTTTTTATTTTTCATAAACCTAAGCTGCTCAGCTGGGATGGAAACATTAGCACTCTCTCTTTGTCCTTGAAGCGGCAGCCAGGGGAATGTGTTCACGATGGTAAACTGCAGCAGTGTGCAGGGAATCTGTGGAGGGTGACTGACAAATTTGGGCAAGATGAATCCTTGGCGTGCTGAGGGTGCACTCTCAGAATCCGGAAGGGCCGGGGCTGGGCGGCCCACATAGCAAACTATTCCCTCTTTCCAGGTGAAGACGAGCACCCATGTGAGTTATGTCGGAGTCTGCCCTGGGCAGCGGCACTTGAAGTACCTGCGCGCCCTCCCCCTCCCCAAGTCCAGAACGGCCCTGTATCTTGTGGGCTTTACAACTTGGGCAGTAACATTCGCAGCGGGCAGAATCCTGCACTAGCGGATGGAGTAATTCATGACCTCATTGCTGCTTTTCCTTTGGAGTCAATCTCAGGGTGCCTGTTCTGCAAAGCATATTTTACATCCTCTTCGGAGGCCGGTGGGGCAGTGATGATAGGAACGTTTTTTGAGTTGACAACATAGTTTCATCCTCCTGGGAGAGAAAATGCTTTGAGGCTACTGGAATGGTCAGACTTTTCTAAGTGGAAAATAAGCAAGTTTATGAGGAAGAACATGCATGTTGCAGCATCCACAGGCAGGTTGTTTATTCCAGGGTATCACTCTTAGAAGAGTGCCCTAATTTTTCACCGGGTCTCCTGAGGCTTGCTGCAGACAGAACCACAACTTCAGGTCTGTTGCTGGCTACCTGCCTCTTGCAGCGCATAGGAAACCAGGAACATTTTTGTATAGTTCTCACTGGTGGTTGATGGGAGTAGCTCTCTTCACAAGGGGATTTTCTTCTCTTTTTGTTTTTGGTAGCAGGTGTGTTGAATTATTTTGGCATTCCAAAGAATAAGCTTCACCGTGGTAATTCTACTTAGTTCTTTTCCAGCCTTGGTCTGGAGCTGGTTTGTCTTACTTGATTTTGTATGGGGTTTCCAGTTCTGATCCATTTCACTCTAGGGAGGGTTCTGATCAAATGTAATTCAGCCTGTGATTTGTAAGATACTGCACTAATGTGATTTTTGGTAACAAATGAGAAAAAAAAAAGTGGGATGAAATGTCTAGTCTTTCCCCCTGTTGATTGGGAGTTTGGAATATAAAGTTCCTTAACTGTCTTGCTCATTCACACCACTTTTATTTCCACTGCCTGTGTGGATTTTTCTTAAAATAGTGGTGATGACATCCAGCATATGCTTTTATTCTGTTCCCTGGGTTCAAAGTAGATATAATTGGTGGAGGGTTCTTACATGAAAGCATATATTTAAATAAAGAGCAAGAATTTGTGGATGTTTACATGATAAACCAGTTGCAGAGTGAAACCAGCAAATAGGTTAACAGCATCAAAACAAAAAATTAGAACCCTTGCAGACTGTAGTTTCTGAATCCTTAAGTAATGTTTGAAATACTTTCAGCATTGTTTGGATTAGCTGTTCTAATATCCACTCTTTTTCCTACACTCAATTATGGCTCATAGCAATGTTGTGATCTGACTAGTAGACTTCTTGGCTTCTTTTGATCATTCTTTCATGCTTACTTGTTTACTTTCATCCTTAATGGTGTTTTCTTACCTTGAGTATTCTTTTTTTCCCTCCAATTGCAAGGTTTTTTATCAGGTGCCTGGCAACACAATTTGAGCTATTCATCAAGATGGAAAGAGTTAGAATCAGCTTGTATGTCATGGAAATAGACTCTGTATTTCACACTGCAAGCAATTTTGGATGCATTTAGGAAATATTTCCCTTTAATTAGTAGCAAGTTCAGTTTTGAGAGAAAAAAATTCCTTAGGCTTCTTTATCTTGCTGAACAGAATGTTTGCTTATGCAATCAGAATTTTGTGTGTGTGTGTGTATGTGCATGTATGTATGTATGTATGGAAACATACAGAAATGTACTGTTATGACTGTTATGTGAACATATTTTTAATAGTTGTAGCATGCTTATTTAGAGAATAGAACAAAATTCCTAAGCTATTGCTTAGCAACCTCTAGCTAGTTGTTGTTGTTGTTGTTGTTGTTGTAGGGATTTCCCCACTTCTTACACCCCTCCTCCAGATAACGCCTTTGGGAATTTCTTTGAATTGGGAGAATGCATTCTACAGCATTTCCTTGTTTCACAGCATGGTGTCATGTTAATTCGTTTGCAGGGTCTCTGAAGGCAGCATAGAAAACTACTGCAGGAAAAATTGATAAAAGCGGTGCTGAGTGGATCCAGTAGGCTCTTGGTGTGATGAAGTCACCACAACATTTTATTTGTGTGTGTTAATTTAGCTGCTGCACCTTGCAGCTGATTTTGCTGATTTGAAATGGGTCTAGAAGCACCTAGATTGGTGTAGATGCACTCATTCATTTTTCACACTTCTTAATTACAGCTGTCATTAAAACTATGTTTTACCGTTTCTTTTGGTGGTGGTTTAATTTGAAACCTGCAGCTTCTGTTGTAAATCAGTATTCCATGTTTATCCTCTTCCTTTCTGTTCTTTCCTACTTCTGCTTTATGTATGTTTCTGTATGTGAGCACGCATACGTGTACACATGGAAACTCAGGCAGTGAAAGTTGATGACTAATGAAGAGTTGGTTACAGCTTTTCTTTTAGTAGCTGGACTCCAGAGTTCAACCTGCAATCTTGTTCATGAGGAAAGAAATTGCCCCCAATAATACAAATACAACCTCATGCTTCTGCAGTCATTCTTGTCATTGAAACTGTTTTCCATAGTTGATTACCAGGACCAGAAATAGAATCAGTTCTGCATTTTAATTAATGACATTCTAGATCTGTCTAGGTTGGACTGCCCTCAAATCTTGACATGTTTACTACCTACAAGTTCTTTGTATTAAGAGGGGGGTTTTATGGAGTTTATTTTTACGAAGTAAAAAAAAAATTTGATTATGTGACACAGCCTTTCTTTGGGCATTGGATGAATCATATTAAGGATATTGACTGAATTTTCTGGTGCTTTTCCCACTATGATTAATATAGTCCCTTTACCATCTCTCCATGAGCTTTTTTTTTTTTTTTATAGAGAAAAAAGGAATGTACAAGACCACTTCTAACACTAGCTATGGTGATCTACTTTGAAAGGAACTTGCTATTCAATTGGCAACTTAGATTGTATAAAATAGAACAAATGCTTCATGAGCTGTGTCGAATACTGCATTTTTGATCTGTGCCTCCCTATTGAATTCATCTAGGACTATAGTCACTAGACAGCTTTGCAGAAGAAAATCATGTCCTCAGTAGCATAATAATCTAGCCAGACTGTCATAAATGTTTATGTTGCAAGTTATATCTCTTGGGTTGTAGAGGGAGATGGCAGAATTTTGGAGGAGAACCAAATCACAGCCCCAAAATAATGCAAGACGAAAGGGGGAAATTCTTCCCTTTATTTAGCATTTAATTCTCCAGTCAAGCTGTTGGCTCTTAAGTCTGAAGATCCAAGAAATTGTTAAAAACACATAATGACTGTTTTAGAAGCCTTTTCGCTGATAGAAATCTTTGACCCTTAATTAGGCATCTGCTGTAAGGCATCAGTGACCTTTTGGCTTGTGTGAGCTAGCAGCCATTCTTATAGAAAGTAGACATCTTGTAATACAGCCGGAATTTACTTACTTACATTTTTCCTGTTGGTCTCCCACTGGGGACCTCCTGTGAGTATCAGAGGGAATGAGTGTCTGGAGACAGTCAAAGAAGAGAGCTAGTCACAGTGGGATGCCTTCAGGACCCAGAGTTCCAGTGCAGCCCCAGGCACCAACTGCTGTGAGACTCAGACTCCTATCTGCTACCTTGGGCTTGGGCCAGATAATCTCAGAGGGCTCCCTCAGCTATTGAAAATTATGAACTGTTGTTTTACCTCTATTTTTTACTAGATGGGTGGTAATTTTTTTTTTAGACATTTTTTTTTATATATTTATTTGAGAGAGAAAATGAGAGATAGCACGAGAGGGAAGAGGGTCAGAGGGAGAAGCAGACCCCCCGCGGAGCAGGGAGCCCGATGCGGGACTCGATCCCGGGACTCCAGGACCATGACCTGAGCCGAAGGCAGTCGCTTAACCAACTGAGCCACCCAGGTGCCCGGTAATTGTTTTTTATTTAATTTTTTTTATTATGTTAATCACCATACATCATTAGTTTTTGATGTAGTGATCCATGATTCATTGTTCGCGAATAACACCCAGTGCTCCATGCAGAACGTGCCCTCCTTAATACCCATCACCAGGCTAACCCATCCCCCCAACCCCCTCCCCTCTAGAACCCTCAGTTTGTTTCTCAGAGTCCATCTATTTTGGATGGTAATTTTTAAAGCAATTGATCCAGGTTAGACATTCTTGGAGAGGAGGTGGGCTATACATTCCCTTGATCCTAGAACTATGACCATGACATGAGCATCAGAATTATTCAGGAAAGTGTGATAATGGTGAACCTTCATGAACGGAGCTCCTGTGTATATGACTACCTGCTTACCCTGGGACATTTTGAAATGTTTCTCCTTACCTTCAGTAAAGGACCTTGAGGAGTGTCTTATCAACCCTCTCATTTCCTAAATAAGGAAGCTGACGCTCAGGGAGGTTAAGTGCCTCCCCAGGGTTGGAGACCTGGTTAGCACCTGGGCAAGACATTTTAGTGCAGTGGGCATGGATTTACTCAGATCCTTGTTCCATTCCTGGTGCGGAGCCCTTTCCACAATACACAGCTGACACTTACTGTGCCATTCATTGCTCACAAAACTGCTTTGTGGCATCCAGCTCACTGGTGTCCATTATTTCTGGGTTCATTTCATGCAGATTACGTGGCTGTACCAGTCCGAGTGAGTCACATCAAGCCAATATTTATGGTAATTTGTTCATGCTTATGTAGAAATGCATTTTTTAAAAATATTTTATTTATTTATTCATGAGAGACAGAGAGAGAGAGAGGCAGAGGGAGAAGCAGGCTCCCAAGGAGCAGGGAACCCGATGTGGGACTCGATCCCAGGACCCTGGGATCGAGCCCCGCATCGGGCTCCCTGCTCCACGGGAAGCCTGCTTCTCCTCTCCCACTCCCCCTGCTTGTGTTCCCTCTCTCGCTGTCTCTCTCTGTCAAATAAATAAATAAAATCTTAAAAAAAAAAAAAAGAATCTTACAAATACTCTACTTAGTTTTTAACCCCCCTGCCCTTCAACTATTTAACTGATGATCAGTTTTGTAGAGGGAGTGATATTTATGGATTGATTCTTTCATCCGTTCATTCACCTAATACTTATTGAGCACCTATTGTGTCCATCCAAATGCCAAGCAGTGCAGATCCAGTGGTGAAACAGCTGGATGTTGCCATCTCTGAGGGTGGTCAGAGTCTAGTTATGCTTCATGGAGTTAGTCTTGATTCCTCGCCAGTGACCTTACTGTTTCACATGGTTTCTCAAAGAATCCAGTTGAAAAGCCGTTTGCTTGGTCAGTTTCTGCCTGTGATTATTCCACTGACAAGTTCTTTTCCTGAAAAGGTACCTTTGCCATCATTACAACATGTATCTTCCAGTTTTCCAAAACTGTATTCTTAGCTTCTGTTCTGTTACCTGACTGAACAAAAGAGATTAATTAGCTAAACTTGTTTGTACTATTGTGATTCACAAAATGAGTGTTCCCTTCTTTGGAAAAACTAACTGTTCCCTGGAATCCTAAATGGGTAGTCTAGATAGCATGGTGTCTAGGGAACTAATTGCAGGTTAAAGACCAAATCCCTTGGCCTTGCATAGCAAGCCCATTATTACGTACATCTCATGTTTGCTTGTTTTGCCTCTTGTTCTGAAGCTTCTATGGAATGTTTCAGAAGCACCAAACCTATTGCAGTGCTTAGAAATATGCAGTGTTCTCCCTTGATCCAGTGCCTTTGCATGGGCTGGTTCTTCTGTTTGAAATGTTTTTCCTCTTTTCAGACTAACTTTCAAGGCAAGTTCAGATACCATCTCTCATGGACGCTTTGTGACACTTACCCTCTTTATTGACCTCTGTTGTGCAAAGCTGAGCTAGGTCGACAGTGTCTGTCCTCTTAACATCCCTCAGTACAAAGATCTCATAGGACTTTATAGACTGTATTGTGATTATTTGTCTACTGGTTCTCTTTCCCAAAATAGACATTTTGTTCCTTGAGGGCAGGGACTCTATTTTCATCTCTATATCCCAAAGCCTAGTTTAGTGGACTGCAGATACCCAGTAATCCTTGAACAAGCAGATTGGGAATCACCATATAAAACCTAGGGTGCTGGTATTAGCAGCTAGTGCTCTATGTGGAGAACTTAATTTTTCAAAATAATGTGACTATATGAATTAGACTGAGAAGGATAAAGAGATTGGCAGTCATCCTAATGTAATCCATTAGAAATTCTATGTAAAACCCCCAGAAAATGTTTGTCTCCAAATGAGTTTCAATAAAGTAAACAACAAGAATTAAGTGCCTTCTCTAAGCAAAGCATTATGTTAGGTCCCCAGGAATGAAAGATTTAAGAAAAGTCACAAACTAGTAAGGATTTGTTTCATGTGTAAATGACCTGGCTATAAGGCAGAGATTCTACTAGGCTGTAGATACGCAGATAAGTCAGGGGGTAGAAAGGGCATTCCAGACTGAGGAGCTGGCTTAAGCAAGAACCTAGAGATCTGACGGACAACTAGGAGATGGCTTGGGGGGGGAGGGGGGATGATGGTGGTGGTGGTGAAATGGAAAATGCAGGGAAAGACCAGGGGCCTTTGGGTGGGGGATATGGGGATGGTATCAGAAGAGCTAAGTGGCAGTTTATGATTTCTGAAAGATGGGAGATAATTAATAGGGCCTGGATAAAGCCAAAAAGGAATCTCTCCTCAAGTTTAATTAAATCAAAAGTCTGTATTCAGCAGGGAAAGAGAGCAGTTGCTCAGTACATAACCACATAAGACATTTGCTTCTCACCCAGCCCGTTTACCCTTGAGGGTACACTTTGACATTCAAAGTCATCACAAGGAAATGAAGCCAGGAAATCTAATCTGAATCAATCAGTTTAGACCTAGAGAGAATTTGGGATGGAGGTCACTGAAGTGCCTGTGAAAATACTGTCCAGAGTGTAAAGAACCCCATGGTCCTTTGGTGCTTTACTACTTACAGCTTCTATTTCTTTTTCTTTGGCACTTAGCTTTGTGCTATTTACAAAGAATACAGTCATTTTATTAATCAGTGGGGATATGAATGGAGAAGCTATGTTCATGTAGGTGAAAGAGTAGCTTATTAAAAAACCGTAATCAGTTCCATTCATCCCCAGGGTATGATTTCTGCTCTGCCTCTTCCCATTTTCCTTTTTTTCTAAAAGAATCAGGGAACATGTGTTTAGGGAGTGGTAAGTTAGGTTTTGTGCCTCTGAGAATTGGATTCCGTCAGATTCCTCTCTACCCTGGATGTAACCTGAGAAGAATGGAGTTGTAAGGATAATCTCTAGATACCTTGGCCAGAGCATGAAAGCAAATAGATTTTGAATGAGAGATGATGAGGTAGAAAAGAAGCTCACTCACTAAAAAAGTGCTTAATAAGCATTTTCCATGCTTCAGGCATAGTTCTGGGCACTGGAGAAACAGTGAACAAAACCATCTATATCTTGCTTTCATGGAGCTAACATTCTGGTAGAAAGGGGAGGAGCAAACAGACAAACACATTAGCAGATACAAAGCATGTCGGATGGTAATACGCACAATGGTGAAAATGAAGAATATGCTAATGTTATCTTCATATTTGGGCTTTCCATTTATTGAACTTACTCATAATATTTAAATTATTTGGCTCCATGCATTGTTTCTAGCTTACTGTTTTTATATTTACTTTCTGACTAGTCTACATAAACTGCAGTCTTGAGGGTTTTTTCCCCTAGGTAAGTGCAGTTGTTGAAACAATTGGAGTACTGTGAACAAAGTTGTAATCAGACGTTTAGCTCTGAAATTGACTGAAAGGAAAAGTAAGATGGACATCAGAGCTCATGAGTATTTTTCTCAAGGGTAGAACTGTCAGAATTTAGATGAAGAATATAGGATAGAAACAGACCTGTCTCTCACTTGAGTCTGAGGAGAGCAGATTGGAGTGTTCTTCTGGGAGACTGGGAGCTTGAGCTTAGGGAGCTCTGGCCCTGGGAGGGGGGCAGGGAAATGGTGGACATTACCAGTGAGCACAGCTCATTAGGAAGAGGTGAGAGTGAACTAGAAAGTGAACACACAAATTTAGCAAGGAGTTTCAGTTTGGGAGGGAAGGAAGAAAGATAAAGCCAGTGAGATACATGTATGTACATCAATGAGCAACATTTGTAAAAACAGGTCCTGCCTAAACACCTGGGTGAGTCCGTTAATAGAAATGGTTCCTTGCAACTAAAAGCAATATTTAAGAATTAAAAAAAATTCCTACCCTATTACATGTGATCTTTAATTCAGTATCAGTGTTCTGTTCTATTCCAAGCAAGATTTGGTCAGTACGTTCTACCTTTCTTCTAAAAGAATTAGGATTTAAAGGAGAATCTCTCCTGGTGGTGGAGAGACTGGGCTCTGGGGCAGGCAGTCTTGTTCCCATCCTGGCTCTGCCGCTTACTCACCTTTGGACCTTGGACAGGTTGCATAGTCTCCTTGTGTATCATTGTCCTCAATTGTAAAACTGAGAGTAACTAACAATCCCTACCTGTTAGAGTTATTGTGAGTGTTAAATGGGATAGTACATAGAAAGTGCTTAGCACAGTGTCTGCAAGATGGTTATGTTGCCCAACAGTTGTTAACTTGTTATCATTGTTTGTCTCTCTGATGTTAGGAATTTGGGGAAATTCTATATATGTATGTTTGTGTGTACGTATTTACCTGCTGAGGAGACTCTCTTTAAATGATTATTATCATACTTTCTTCTACATGTTTGGATGAATGATTTTATGATGATTTTTTTTTTTTAGAAAGATCTCCGTTTTTGCTGTCAGTCTTTTAAATGCTGATTCAATTTTACTTGAATTGCTAGTCTGTATCACAATGACCTATGAACTGGGGAATGGAAGGAGTGAATGACCACAGGGGTCCATGGAGGAGACCTACTAGACATAGTAAGTGACTTTCTGGCAGGAAAAGAGAAAAGCGAGGTGGGTGGGGGGGAAGGAGCAAGATAGCAGCAAATAAGATTAAATTCCTTTGACTGGGACAGGAGAGTTAGGGATGGTTGCCCCTTAGGTGGTGTGTGGTCTAAGCAGGTTACTGCTACCGTGTCCTTTGCAGTTTCCAGGAGAGAGAATAAGCAAGGAGATGGGATTGGTGTAGGTGGAGGCAGGATGGTTAGGAGGAGTTGTTATGTGGCAGTTTGTAGGAAAGATTTCTAAAACTTTCATAAAACTAATTCAACGATGTCTTTTTTTGTATTTTAATGATTTTATTCTTATTCACACATAGTTTAGTAATGAAATAGAAATTCAACTTTATTTCTTCCCAGTAACTACCTAGTTGCCCCCATTTTTTGAACTATGTATTTTTTCTTTGCCTGTGATAGATTCTTGAGAAAGCTGATGTTTACTTAGACCAGGGTGGAGGTGGCATGAATGGGTGGCATCATCTATTAAATCTCCTTAAGCAGTTTGAACTGTTTGGGGAGTTTGCTCTGTTTTGTTAATATTCGTTTCTTGGCTAACTCTACACTGTTAATTTCTCTAGTTTTGTTTTGTTTTGTTTTCTCTAGTTTGTTTTAATATCTGGTGTGGCTAGTCTCCTCTTATTATTCCTTGTTCCAAGAGTTTCCTGGATCTTGTTACACGCTTGTTTTTCTATGTACTGAAAAAGTTGTCTAGTACTGAAAAAAAAATCATGTTTTGGGGGAAGGATTAAATTTATAGATTAATTTATTAAGAATTTATGAAATCAAATCAACCTGTGCCCAAACAGAGTATATGTTCCCATTTATTCAAATCCTTTATGGATCTAAATAGTGTTTTTAGAGTATTCTTCATATATCTTGGTAGTAGTTTTTTTATTTCAATAATTTGCTATAGTTTCATGATTGGTTCTTGTCTAGTCTTCATATGTTTCCAGAGGTATTGAGGATGAGAAAGGAATAGGAGTGTTCTTTAGGCACCATAGAATGAATAAATAACCAGGGAAAAAATACGGAAAATTTGCATAGATGGACGTGATTGATTCACTTTTCTTTTAACCCCATCTTTTGAATTGATCTAACTATAAATACATACTTGCCTTGAATCTCTAATTGAATTTAATACATGTTTTTCTCACTCCCAGATTGAGAACACCAGTTGCTCAGATCCTTTTGCGCAGTGTTCTGTAACATTGTCTTGTATTAATTTATTTGCCTACTAATAAATTAATTCGGGAGGCATTTAGTAAGTACTTACTATAGGTTAGACATTAAGAATATGCTAATAAGATGTCCCTTTCATCAAAGGGTTTGCTGTTTACTAGGAGACTGGCCTGAAAACAAGTTATAATAATGTACTTTCTTGAAATTATATGAAGGGTGGAATTGAATCCTAGAGTAGGAGTGCTTAAGGCTATCCTGGGACAATCAGGGAAGGCTTCACTGAGGAGGTGGCATCTGAACTGGGACCATTTAAATGAGTTGTTGCCAGGTGGGCAAAGTAGGGAAGGCTGGCTGCACCAGAAACTAGTAAGTGCAAAGTCACTGGGACAGGAGCTAGTTACAAGTAATTTAGTCTATGAGACTATGGAAGGAGATGATGCTTAGCCAAAGGACAGCTGCCACATCTCCAAAGACTTTATATAACATGCAGAGGAAATTTTCGTATATTCCATAGACACTGGAGAAGATTTTTAAGCAGAAAAGACAAGGTCAGATTGTAGATTACATCACTCTGGTAGCTATATGGAAGACGAAGGAGAAGAGCAGGAGTATATAATCAGGAATACTAGTGTGGAGGTTACAACACCAAGCCCAGTGAGAGACTATTTTCTCTTAAACTAGGGCTGTGGCACTAAGAATGGCAGTGATTCTGTGTAAGATTCACTCATTCAGCAATTATTTATTACATTCACCTATAGGCCAGGCTTTGTTCTAGGTTTCTAGGATGCAGCAGTGTATATGATATATATCTTCTCTGCTTCCAACGAGATTACATTCAAGTGAGAGGAGACCAACAGAGAACCTGATAGATAAACTGATACGATAGGCACTGGTAAATTGAAAGAAGCAGAATGAAGGGGAAAGGGAGGGGTGGTGTGGAGCATACTCATCATGACATGCTTTTCAGCGGAGTGATAGTTGAATAGAGACCTGAGGGGTTGTGGAGGAGGGTGTAAGCCAGAGGATATATGGGAAGGAGTGTCCAAGGAGAGGGAACGGCTAGTGCAAAGGCCCTGAGAGGAGACTGTGCTTGGCACGATTAAAGAATAGCGAAGAGGCCAGGAGGGCTGGAGCCGAGTGAAGGAGGAGGAGCTGGGAGCCAGAGGTCATGGAAGTATTAATTAGGTGTTAGAGTGAGATGGGAAGTCAGGGCTGTGTTTTGAGTACAGGGGTGTAATGATTTGTCTGGTAGCCTTGAAAGCATCTTGCTTCTTGCATCATGGAGAACAGGTCATAGGGAGTCAGGGTATAAATAGATCAGTTAGGAGGCTAGTCGAGAAATCTAGGAGAGGTGATGATGGACGAGGGTGGTGGCATTGCATGTGGTTGATGGGTGGCAGGATTTTGGATCTGTTTCCAAATTGGAGCTAAAAGGATGCAGGAAGATATGCCTAGGAAGTGAAATGGGCAAGTATGGATAAGATAACGGCTGCTAAGGAAATTTGCAATATTTTAAAGGGAGATGAGGAAAGAATAGCTGGGCAGGGCCCTTGTAGCAAGAGCAGTCAACACAGCCAGTATGGTGAGTGGGCTATGGTGAACTCTTGCAGGGTTCCTGCATGCATCTGTATACTTGTAAGCCACACTGGAATGTGTGAAATGATTCAATAGAGTTCCTAGGATTGCCTTACTCTAAGAGGCTCTGTTAAATAGGATTAATTGGAAGTATATAAACGGTGTCTACTTTCACAGCCTGAGAATTTTCAGCAAATAGTAATCAGGGCTAATAAGATGTAAGTAATCAGGGCTCTGATAATGTAAGAAATTGGCAGCCCATTTGCATTGACATGGGTCAAAGGAACAATGTGGGGGACACAGGAAAGGACACACACAGATCATGGATCTTAGGAGTATGGGAGAAAATGAATTAAGTGTGGCTGAAAAAATTACAAAATGCCTAACATTTTATCCAGGTGCTTTTAGCTAAGAGTTCTCTCTCAAGCCTAGGTACTTTTCTTTATTAGCAAAAAGGTTATAAAATATTCCAAAGAGTTGAGTCAAGGCTACTTCCCTTATCTTTGGAAGTTACCTTTGAGTGGTGCAGTGCTGTCTGTTACAAATAGTAAGTATATTTTTGTAAATCATGTGGTGTGTCCTATTATGAAACAGAAAATACACTCATGAAGGTTTTTTATGGATCCAAGCCAGGTACCCCTTTTGTCAGACCTTGCCTTTTGAAGGACTTTAGTCTGTTCATAAGAATTCAGATTTCCCTTGCAAAATTGAGGATGAAAACCATGCCCAAGGTTGTTCTACACTGTGGACAGGGTAAATTTCCACAGTATAAGACAAGTCAGAGATCAACGCCATGTAGGAGTAAAGACTGTTCTCTTGGCCATAACTGATCAAGGGATATAGTTTGACACATATTTTTCTCTAGTTAACTGTACATACAGTCAACCATGCACAGTCCTCATTGAAATGGGTGGGTTCATTCTTTTTTAAATTCATCTGTGTTGTCATCGTAAGTCACAAAATTAAAGAACTCTAGTTACTATAGCCAGAGTGATGGATAAAAAGGAGTCCCTTAAACCACGCAGTCAATGTAAAATCTTTCTTCTGTTAATTGGCTTCTGTTTTTGTGACTTTATATAGGCTTAGATAGACTCACGTCATTGTGTTAATATGTGTGTGTGCATATATACATACATGCAGACATACACATATGTAATTCCTCTGTTCTCCTCCCCAGACTGTAGTAGTCTTTCTGAAACATGAACCATTCTTATTTTTCTTTTAATTTCTTTACATCTAGCTTAGTGTCTGACACAAAGTAGGAGCTCAAAAAATGATTGTTAATCGAAACATAGATACATTGTTTTTTATTGTTCTGTTGATTAAACACTGCTGTACCCTGTTTAGTTTTGAAATACTTCTAGAGACCCTAATGATTGTACCCTGTGTTCCTGGCATCTTGGTTTTATATGGTAGTCTATGGCATATTCATGACTCCAAACATTAAAAAAGGCAGCCTTTCAAAGGGAAATAGCTCTGTACATGGATGTAGAAGGATGAAGAAGGAGCATGAGATTATAGGACAAAACTCCAGTATATATATAGCTATTATAGGTCTTTTATCTCCTATTAGAAGGAATTTTAGGCTGCTGATAGGAATAGATTATATTTGACATAGTAAAAGTTCAAAAGCAAGGAAGAAATGGTGGGAACAAAATGGAACCAGGTATACAATTAAAGTGCATGTCAGAATGACCTAAGCATAGGTTACAGAGGCCACAACTTTGGCTCTAAGCTTTCTGTCAGCCAGCAGGCAGAGGAAGCTCTTGTAGGAATGAAGAGAAGCCAGTTGCTCAGGATGATTATAACTATTCTTGGCACCAACATCAGACAAGAATTTCTCCCAGAAGTCCCCATAAAGAGTACACTGTGTTTTATTTTGAAAATCATCAAGTCTTGTAAGGCTGATTCTCCTAAAACACATTTGTTTTAATAGCATTGCTTCAGAGCGAATTTTGTAAAAGCAACTGCAAGGTTCTGTTCAGGTACTCCATTCTCTGCTGATGTGGTTTGGCCCAGAAATGTGAAGAGTAGATGGACTACTTGTCCTTCAGTCTTCCCTGTGTATTGTTATTCTCAGCTGAAGTTTTGAGAATTATTCATGGACATTGAACTTAAAGGTGGTGTTACTCCCTCCCACATAGGCCTAGAGTGCAGCAATTCTGTGTGGCCAGTTAGACAATGCCCTAGCAGAGTGTCAAATTAAAGCTGGGGTTAGCATCCTTTAGAGTGAGCTGAGTTGCTAACATAGACATTTGCCTGAATAGAAAGCTGCCCTCCTTATTTCCAAGGATTGTGTGGGGGGAACCAAGCAGCTAGGCCAGGATTATACATAGAAAGTTCTTTACTGGGGCGTCTGGGTAGCTCAATTGGTTACGTGTCTGCCTTTGACTCAGGTCATTATCCCAGGGTGCTGGGATCAAGCCCAGCATTGGGCTCCCTGCTCGGTGGGGAGTCTGCTTCTCCCTCTCCCTCTGCCCCTCCCCTTACTCTTGTGCCCTCTGTCTCTCTCTCTCAAATAAATAAAGTCTTAAAAAAAAAAAGTTCTTTAGTACTTGGACAAATGGGTGGTCTACTCCAGGGACTTTAAACAAGTATTCCTGGGGGTGTACCTGAACACTCAGGAAAGTATGGAAGGTTCCAAGTGTATAGTTTCCAAAATCTGGACTGTGTGCTCAGTGTTGTTTCTCCCCACCCTTTCGCAGTTACTCTTTCCCCATTTCAGCGAAGAAAGGCATCTCTCTTATCTGTCCTAAATCTTGCTGTAATGTGTTATGCATGGGTGTAGAATCCACCTGGGCACTGAACAGAGCAGTAATTTGAAATATTTTCTTACAAAGTAGTATGGCAGTGTGAGCAATAAAAGACTTACTAACATAAACATATGCTATCTTGGGATAAGCTTCTGTGGGGAGGTAGACTGAATATAAGAGTTAAAGAAGAAAAACTCAGTATATAAATTTTCCAACTGGAAAGGAGGAGCTTGAATTATTTTTAAAGTGGATGATGGTGCTTATATTAGGCTTCTCTAGAGAAACAGAACTTAACATACATAAACACACACACACACACACACACACACACACACCTGGTTGTGGAGAGGGCAGAGAGGAAAAAGGATGAATGAAAAAGAGATAAAGAGGTTATAAGGAATTAACTCATGTGATTATGGAAGCGAAGTCCCAAGTTCTGCACTTGGCAAGCTGGAGACCCAGAAGAGCCAATGGTATAAATTTCAGTCCAAACGCCAGCAGGCTTGAGACCCCAGAAGAGCCAGTGTTTCAGTTCTAGTTCAAGGGCAGGAAGAGACCAGTGTCCCAACTGAGTGAGCAGTCAGGAAAGAGTTCCCTCTTAGCCTTTTTGTTTTATTCAGGTCTTCAGTTGACTGGATGAGTCCCACAGGCTTTAGGGAAGACAAACTGCTTTACTCATTCAGATGTTAATCTCATCCAGAAACACCTGTTCCAGAATAATGTTGGACCAAAAGTCTGGATACCTTGTGGCCCAGTAAAGTTGAAACATAAAAATAGTCATCATGGTGGGAAGTAGAAGTTTTTTATTGAAATTTTACTGTTTACATATGCCATAAATTAAATTTTTTTGTAATTCTATATAAGTTTATGATGATGTCAGCTTTAAACTTCATAGGGAGAATCAAAACTTTGGGAGGTGATACGTAGGTTTTTGTTTGTCTTTTGTTTTTATTTTTTAGGACTTACATGAACAAAAGTGTTTGAAGACCACAAATTACTCCCTATAGTATGATCAAAATAATTGCTAGCTTGATACATGCTTTACCCAAAACAAAATCTCAAAGGTAGATCAAAGTTTAGTCCCTTTATTAGGTAAAGAGCATAGGTTCAAAATACGTCATTACAACAGTTTTCACCACCACCACCTTGGTCAAAGTCACAGTCCGCTCATGACTGGATCATTACAGCAGCCTCCCTGCTTTGACCTTGACTGTTACCCAGTGTTCTCAGCACGGATGCCCAGAGTTACCTGGTTAAAACAGAAGTCATGTCATGTCAGTCCTCGGCTCAAAATCCTATTTTGATCTTCCCTGGACCTAAATGATTTCCTCACTCTATCTTATCCTATTTCCCCCCCATACTCAGCTGGCTCACTGTACTCCAGCCACAGTGGCCTCCTTGCTGGTCCTGCAGCATGTGACCAGGCACTTTACAATCTCACACCTTTGCATTGTTATTCCCTGTGCCTGGGAACACCTTCTCTGTTTGTCTTCTTAGCCAACCAAACCCCTACCTCAAGTCTTTGCTCAAATTCTCTGTGCAGTCTTGCTCAACTACCCTATGTGCAACTGCACCACCTCCCACCTCTTCATATTCTCTGCTTTACAGCTTAATTTTTCTTCCCATCCTCTAACACACTATATAATTTACTCACTTGCTTTGATATTATTTGTTTTCATGGACAAGAGAGCAATGATTTTGTGTGTCTTGCTCACTGGTATTCCCCAGTGCTTGGAATAGCACATAGCGGGCACATGGCAGCCACATAGTAGGCACACAGTATTTACTCAGTGAGTAGGCCTACATTTTGTGTAGTTTTCATAAGTCAAGTTCAGTATTTTATCTACATTTTAAAAAAGATTTTATTTATTTATTTGACAGAGAGAGACAAAGCGAGAGAGGGAACACAAGCAGGGGGAGCGGGATAGGGACAAGCAGGCTTTCCGCTGAGCAGGGAGCCCGATGCGGGGCTTGATCCCAGGACCCTGGGATCATGACTTGAGCCCGAAGGCAGACGCTTAATGACAGAGCCACCCAGGTGCCCCTTTTATCTACATTTTAACAACAACATAGGTAGTAAAAAAAATAGTATAGAATCTTGAAAAGACACAATTATTGTTTAATGTTTTACTAAATTTGAGTTGAAAATCTTTATTTACCCTTGTTTTCCCTGTTCCTTGATACTGATTTTAACTTAAATTTTATTTTTTTTTGTGCATTTATCTTGTTTGAATTTTTTATCGAAAAATGTTTATTTTGAAATCTTGAATACCTGTATTTCTTAAACGGTCAAATCCATTTTAGAATGAGTTGAGGTGAACATAACCATGCACAGCTGGGCTTTCTGGATGACTGCAAGGCCAGAGGAGGGACTGTTGCTCAGGGGTTGACTCTCTTTCTCCAACTCTCCTCCACTTTCTTACCTTGGGAGTATGGTCTTGCCCATGTGCAGCTGGGTTCAAGAACCAGGAGATATTTGTAGCACCACTTCAAAAGGAAAAGCAATGTTGTTAGCATAAGTTCTTCCAGAGTAGTTCTTCCATTACTGTTCTCTTAACAAGCATAGAGAATTTAATGGGGAAAAAAAAAAAGGTACCTATACCAAGTAGGGGACATGCAGCATATCCTTGCATAGAGTTTCCCTTCTTCCTTGATTCCTATGGGGCTTGTTGGTGCCACCAATGACCCTTCCGCTCCATGGGGGCAGGGTACTACCAGAATTGAGAGAGAAACCTAAATCTCACCAGATTTCTGCCCTTTCCTTCTTAGGCTTTTGTACAAAGCTTTCAGTTTTTCCCCATTGAGAATGATATTTGCTGTGGGTTTTCCATAGATGGCTTTTATGATATTGAGGTACATATCCTCTATACCTATACTCTGAAGAGTTTTGATCAAGAAAGGATGCTGTATTTTGTCAAATGCTTTTTCTGCATCTATTGAGAAGATCATAATGGTTCTTGTTCTTTCTTTTATTAATGTATCACATTGATTGATATGCAGATGTTGAACCCACCTTGCAGCCCAGGGATAAATCCCACTTGGTCGTGGTGAATAATCTTTTTAATGTACTGTTGGAACCTATTGGCTAGTTTTTTGGTGAGAATTTTTGCATTCATATTTATCAGGGATATTGGTCTGTAATTCTCCTTTTTGATGGGGTCTTTGGTTTGGGGATCAAGGTAATGGTGGCCTCATAAAACAAGTTTGGAAGTTTTCCTTCCATTTCCATTTTTTGGAACAGTTTCAGAAGAATAGGTATTAGTTCTTCTTGAAATGTTTGGTAGAATTCCCCTGGGAAGCCATCTGGCCCTGGGCTTTTGTTTGTTGGGAGATTTTTGATGACTGCTTTAATTTCCTTAGTGGTTATTTCTTCCTGGTTCAGTTTGGTAGTTTATACATCTCTAGGAATGCATCCATTTCTCGCAGATTATCTAATTTGCTGGCATATAGTTGCTCATAATATGTTCTTATAATTGTTTCTATTTCTTTGGTGTTGGTTGTGATTTCTCCTCTTTCATTCATTATTTTGTTTATTTGAGTCATTTCTCTTTTTCTTTTTGATAAGTCTGGCCAGGGGTTTATCAACCTTATTAATTCTTTCAAAGAACCACCTCCTAGTTTCGTTGATCTGTTCTACTGTTCTTTTGGTTTCTATTTCATTGATTTCTGCTCTGATCTTTATTATTTCTCTTCTCCTGCTGGGCTTAGGCTTTATTTGCTGTTGTTTCTCCAGCTCCTTTAGGTGTAGGGTTAGGTTGTGTATTTGAGACCTTTCTTGTTTGAGAAAGGCTTGTATTGCTATATACTTTCCTCTTAGGACCACCTCTGCTGCATCCCAGAGATTTTGAACTGTTGTGTTTTCATTTTCATTTGTTTTCATGAATTTTTTAAATTCTTCTTTAATTTCTTGGTTGACCCATTCATTTAGTAGGATGCTCTTTAGCCTCCATGTATTTGAGTTCTTCCAACTTTCCTCTTGTGATTGAGTTCTAGTTTCAAAGCACTGTGGTCTGAAAATACACAGGGAATGATCCCAATCTTTTGGTACCGGTTGAGACCTGATTTGTGACCTAGGATGTGATCGATTCTGGGGAATGTTCCATGGGCACTAGAGAAGAATGTGTATTCCGTTGCTCTGGGATGGAATGTTCTGAATGTATCTGTGAAGTCCATTTGGTCCAGTGTGTCATTTAAAGCCTTTATTTCCTTGTTGATCTTTTGCTTATATGATCTGTCCGTTTCAGTGAGGGTGGTGTTAAAGTCCCCCCCATTACTGTATTATTGTCAATGTGTTTCTTTGCTTTTGTTATTAATTGGCTTATATAATTGGCTGCTCCCATGTTAGGGGCATAGATATTTACAATTGTTAGTTCTTCTTGTTGGATAGACACTTTAAGTAGGATATAGTGTCCTTCCTCATCTCTTATTACAGTCTTTGGTTTAAAATCCAATTTGTCTGATATAAGGATTGCCACCCCAGCATTCTTTTGGTGTCCATTAGCAAGGTAAATCATTTTCCACTCCCTCACTTTCAATCCGGAGGTGTCTTTGGGTCTAAAATGAGTCTCTTGCAGACAGCATATCGATGGGTCTTGTGTTTTTATCCAATCTGATAGCCTGTGTCTTTTGATTGGGGCATTTAGCCCATTTACATTCAGGGTAACTATTGAAAGATAGGAATTTAGTGCCATTGTATGGCCTGTAAGGTGACTGTTACTGTATATTATCTCTATTCCTTTCTGGTCTATGTTACTTTTAGGCTCTCTCTTTGCTTAGAGGACCCCTTTCAATATTTCCTGTAGGGCAGGTTTTGTGTTTGCAAATTACTTTAGTTTTTGTTTGTCCTGGACGCTTTTGATCTCTCCTTCTATTTTCAGTGACAGCCTAGCTGGATATAGTATTCTTGGCTGCATATTTTTCTCATTTAGTGCTCTGAATATATCATGCCAGTCCTTTCTTGCCTGCCAGGACTCTGTAGATAGGTCTGTTGCCAATCTAATGTTTCTACCATTGTAGGTTACATATCTCTTGTCCCGAGCTGCTTTCAGGATTTTCTCTTTGTCTTTGAGACTCGTAAGTTTTACTATGAGATATTGGGGTATTGAAAACGCTACTTCCGACATCTTACTAATGTCCGTGTTGATGAGGTCCCTGGCAGTTGGTACTGCCTCTTGTTCTTTTTTTTTTGAGGTGATTATTTCTGTCTTGTCCTTTTGTCCAGAGGAGAATAGATGAATGAGAGAACAAAATGCTAAAAGGGTAACAATGACTCCAGAAAAATATACACTAAACAAATCAGAAGAGACCTGAAACCAGGGGAAAAGAAGGGGAAAAAAAGAAAAAAGAAAAGAGAAAAAGATTAAAAAAAAAGAATATGATCAAATATGATCAGGCTGGTGAATAGGTCAGTGCCACACACTAGCTTTTGGGCATATTTTGGTCTGTTAGAAGAAACAGCCTCCCAAAATTTTAAAGAAAGAAAAACTTATATGTACAAAAATAAGGTTAAATATGATGAAGGGATGGAATATGACTATAAAGATGAAAATTATTAAAGATTTTATAAAAGGAATTGATAAGATAAGACGTTGGTTGAAAAAAGAAAGAAGAGAAATTTTTAAAAAAGCGGGGAGAGATTGTGATCAGGCAGGAGACAAGAACAAAGCCATACACTAGAGATTCAAGGTATATTTTGGTCTTTTAGAAGAAACTGTATCCCAAAATTTTAAAGAGAGAACAACTTACATATATACCAAAAATAAGGTTAACTACTATGAAGGGATAGAATATGACTCTAAAAATGAAAAATAAGAAAGATTTTTTAAAAAGGAATTGATAAGATGTTGGCTGAAGAAGGGAAAAAGAAAAATTTTAAAAAAAGAAAAAGAAAAAAAAGAAAATTAAAAAAATTGACTTCGAAAGACTAAAGAATCAGGGAGAAGAAAGACATGCATTCTATGAGCTGTATTCCCCTAGCGCTGGAGTTCTGCCGTTCTCATTGATCAGTAAACTTGGTCTTGGCTGGCTGTTCTTGCTGATCTTCTGGGGGAGGGGCCTGTTTCCTGGTTCCCAGATGTCTTTGCGGGAGGCAGAATTGCCCCGCCCTTCCAGGGCTGGGCTAAGTGATCTGCTTGGGTTTGCTCTCAAGAGCTTTTGTTCCCTGCAAGCTTTCCGTATAGCATTGGAGGACAAGAGTGAAATCTTGCATCCTGTCCATTTCAGTGAGGGTGGTGTTAAAGTCCCCCCCCATTACTGTATTGTTGTCAATGTGTTTCTTTGCTTTTGTTATTAATTGGCTTATATAATTGGCTGCTCCCATGTTAGGGGCATAGATATTTACAATTGTTAGATCTTCTTGTTGGATAGACACTTTAAGTATGCTATAGTGTCCTTCCTCATCTCTTATTATAGTCTTTGGTTTAAAATCCAATTTGTCTGATAGAAGGATTGCCACCCCAGCTTTCTTTTGGTGTCCATTAGCAAGGTAAATCATGTGAGTTGAATTCCCATGAGAACAAAGAGGGAGAGGGGGCCATAGGGACAGGACTATAAATTGGTGGGGCAGGATTGTGAGATTTTTTTCATAGATCAAGTAGATGCTCTGAGATTATTTATCTGAGATAAAAGAGTGCATTCAAGAAGACTCCTGAGCGGCTGAATGAGAGAGAGAATAATATAATATAAATATAATATATATACATATTAATGTAAATAGATATTTATGATATATAAACATAATATATAAGTGATTATCATTTCCCTAAGTATTCTGGAAAACATAGGAATGTAGTCTAAACAGATCATACAAAAAAATGACCTATTTGCAGTTTGGCCATTTTGTAGAGCTCTGGAATCTGACAAGCCTGGATTTAAGTCTCTCCAAGCTCCTCAGCAAATTACTTTGAGCTTTCAGAGTTGTTAAGACCAGTATTTGTTGTAATAACACAATCATTGACTTTGTTAATCCTGGAACTTGGATTTCAAATGTTGAAATTTCTGATATTTGACATTGGTTGGTGAAAGACAAATATTAACTATTCTATATAAATAATTAATGTCCATGATTTAGCTAGAGATCTGAAACTCGTCATTAATAGATAACTTGAACATCTAGCATATAGCATATTCAATATTTAGCAAAACCCATGGTATTTCACTAACTATACTGCCATTTATTTGGATTAAATTTGTTACAAGTTTTTATAAGCTTGTTTTCACATACTTTGAAAGTGGAAATAAAAGGAGTATAAATAGTAATCCTATTTTGTCTAGACTACAATTTAGACTTACTAATTTTAAAATAAGATTATTTTAGGCATTATTGTTAGTAAGACTTCAGCAGATAACATTACATATATGAGTGTGTGTGCGAATTTGAGTGTCTATTTTTTTGCCAACCGACAGAAGAGTCTTTTGAGGACAAGATTGAGTATTTATGACCATAAAACTAAACAATTGAAAAATTTGGCATATTTAAATATTGCAATAAGTAAGGATACTTAACTGTTTATACAATTTGTGTATAGAAATGCATTTTGCGCACTGGCAGATGGGATCCATGAATGTTAAAAAGAAAGTTTGGTAAGATTTAGAAGAGAATGAAGTTAATTTTTAAAATATGTTTAATTCAGTGTTCTTTAATTATCTTCCCAAAGCATTTAAAATGTGTAACTGTCATAGCACTACCCACATGACATAATATTTTTTTATTTAAAATATTTACTGAGCATCTACTGTATGCCAGGCAAACTGCTAAACAGTGGGCATACAATACTAAATAATATGATATAATCTCTGTCCTTAAAGAACCTAGAGTTCAGTGTGATAGACATATGAAATAAACATGTGACTAAATATATAATAAATTATGGTCATTGTTTTGAATAGTAAGAAGAAAATTACATGAGCGAGAATAGCTGGGGAATTATAATTTGTGGTAGTAGGGAAGACCTCTCTGGCAAAATGGTATTTACTTGAAGATCTGAAAGATGAGGAGGCATTATTCAGTTTAGAGTAGGTTAAGAGTAGCTCAGATGGAGGGAAGAGCATCTGCAAAAGCCCCGTTTTGGGAAGGGATATGAACTATTTAAGGAGGAGGCAAGAAATGGATATGGGTAGCTCAGTTAGCAGGCTATGGGAGTAATTCAGTCGAAAAATGAGGTAGTCTACAGACTAGACCAGACTAGGTTAGTGGCCATAAATTTAGAAGTGAATGTATTTTAAGAAATGGATAGATGGTAGAATCACCATGACTTGGGGATGAATTGGGTATAAAGGGAGAAGGAGGTATTGACAAAATAAAGCTATTGATAAAAATGGGTGAATTGGAATCCATCTGATTAAACTGTTATTGTTATACTTTATCTTCTATGAACATTGCAAGGCAGTTTATATGCTTATGGTGGTGCACTTTCTAACAATACTACTTACTTTTTCTAAGCTTTTCAATTGTAAGCTTTTTAGAATTGAGGATTTGTATCTTTACTTGGTATGCCTTCAGAGTTTTAGAGAAAAAATCTTAGATATTTTTTTGGTTGTGGGGGGGGGGATGACTTAGGAAGAGTTTTCTTGAAGGCAGAGATACGAAATGTAGATACAATTTGCCTTTGGGGTGTTTTTTGTACAGATCTGGGAAAATACAAAATTCAATCAATGGACATGATTGGACATTTACATAGTTCCATGATTGTATGCCATAGAGACCTTTCAAAAATAAGTTAAAAAGGTAAAAATTACTTGATTAATCTGACTCTGGGGTATACTTGTAGAAGATGCCTACTTGGTAAGGTCCAAACAGGAAGATACAGTTTATATTCCATTAGTAATTGTTCTGAGTAATTTAACTGGTTCCCAACAGATAGAACCAAAGGTAATAATCCCTGTTTAGGGATTTTTGATTTGGGTATGTCTTGAGATTTTGAAAACAAAATACTTGAGAAGAATCAAAGTAATATTATAATGAAACTGCTCATTTAGCCATGTATCTAACAAATTATAATGTATGTGAAATGAAGGTTTTACTATAATGTAATCACTACATCTCCTTACTAAAGTGATGGGTAAACTTTATAACCATGAATGACAGAAGGAAACACTGTTATTCAGTTGTTGGGTTCCATATTTTTATCTGTTAAAGTGGTCACTGACTTTCATACTGTAGACTTTTTCTTTTTTAAAAAACATTTTTAAGAGCAGTTTTAAGCTCACAACAAAACTGAGCAGAAAGTACAGAGAGTTATCATATACCCCTAACCCCACACATGCATAGCCTCTCCCATTATCAACAACCCCCACCAGAGTGGTACCAGAGTGGTACATTTGTTACAATTGATAAACCTATGTTGACCCATCATAATTGCTCAAAGTCCATTGTTTACATTATGGTTCATTCTTGGTGTTGTATGTTCTGTGGGTTTGGACAAATGTGTAATATTATTCATCCTTATGGTATGATAGAGTGTTTTTATGGCCCTAAAAATCCTTTGTGATGGGAATCCTCTGACTGTTTATCCCTTCTTCACTCAGCCCCTAGCAACCATTGATTTTTTTACTATCTCTATAGTATTACTTTTTCCAGAATGTCTTATAGTTGGAATTACATAGTGTGTAGCTTTTTCAGATTGGCTTTTTTCAGTGAGTAATATACATTTTAATGTCCTCTCTCTCCCCCCCCAAGCCCCATTATCTTTTCATTGCTTGATAGCTCATTTCTTTTTAACATAGAACGATATTCCATTGTCTAGACATATTATAGTTTACTTATCTATTCACCTACTGAAGGACATCTTAGTTGCTTCTAAGTGTTGACCATTATAAATAAAGCTGCTATAAATATTTGTGGGCAGGTTTTTGTGTGCACATAAAATTTCAATTCCTTGAAGTAAATACCAAGCAGTAGAATTGCTGGATCACATGGTGAGAGTATTTTTAGTTATATAATCAACCACTGAACTGTATTCCAATTAGTTATACTATTTTGCATTCCCATCGGCACTGAATGACAGTTCTTGTTGCTCCATATCCTCACCAGTCAGTATTCTGGAGTTTGACCATTCTAATAGGTATGACTGGTACCTAATTGTTTTAATCTGCATTTCCCTGATGACTGTGGTGGAGTGAACTTTCTAAATATCATCAGAAATAGAAGCCCTTTTACTCTAAATTGCTTAGGACTAATTTTGTTGGTCAATGGAAAAAGGTGTTTAAATGAGAGAATAATTGAGACAACTTAACCGTATGCATTTTTGAACATTTCATTTTAACTGAAAACTGAAAACACAAATTAGGCTGATTTGCTAATCTTTTGTGTGGGGCTAAGGGCTTTTCTTCAAGTAAGAATCTGTTAATTTGTTAATCTGTTAATTTGTTTGTGTTATCTTGTATAAACCATGACTGTATAATTCATGACTTATGAGGACTTAGATACTTATGAAAATAATCTAAGTGCATAATTCATTTAGTGTTTTATGATTTTCCTCATTATTACTACAGTTTATTATTCTATAGCAATTTTTTTGATTCAGCTTTATCAAATGTTTCCAAAGCTTTTAACTTTTTTCATAGAATTACCAACTCTTTTAAAATATATACTCAAATTTCATTGGCTTACACACTAATTTAAAAAGAAAAAAAAAAATCACAGAATTACAATAATTATAAATGGCACAAAAAGGTTTGGGGAGCAAGCACAATTTTTGAAAATTATACAATTCCAAAGGGAACAGAAGTAGATGAATGTGCTAAAGATGAGCCAATTTAAACTCTGAGTTTTGATACCAGTCTTTTTACATTTTATAGAGACTGAACATTGTTGGTTAAATTGAGGTTAACTTGGTTAAGTTGGCAATGTCTAGAAATCATGACCTTGTAGAATGTGATGGGCATGATTGATTTGGGGGAAACTGGGGAAAATCTAGTCCCCCGGAATATGATTGGTTATGCAAATTATTTTCTAGCTTCTCCTTGTAGAAGACTCTGCCATAACTTAAGACTCAGAACATAGGACTATACTTCATAGGCAAAAAATTTTACTCTATAACCATGTGTAGGTTTTATAATATCCTTAATATAAATATAATTCATATGTGTTAAAAACTGATCTTGTTTTTAAATGAGGAAATGTATGCTTTGGAACATATTCATGAATAATTCGTTTTTGAAAACACTTGCATCCTGGCCTCCTTAGTTCTCTAGCCTAATCTTTGTCATTCTTTTCATAGTTTGAAATATTAAACAACAAATTTCAATTCCCACTGTTTCATGGCCCCTTGCCTTTGCTTTTGCCATTTCCTTTGTTGATATGCTCTTCCCACTTTTGATTGACTTTCTAATATGTTATCCTTAAAAACTCAGTTCATGTGTGGCCTTCTTCAGGAAACTTTTCCCAACACCCCAGTTTGGGCTCATTGCTCCTGAATTTTGATACTGTGACAACCTTTTGTAGAATTATTTTAAAACTGACTGCATATATTGTACACTGGATTGTATATCTTTCAAAGGTAAGCACTGTGTCTCATTTACTTTTATACACAGGACTTAGCAAGGTGAACAAGCTAGACACTCAGTGCTTGTTTTACTGAATAGCAATGTGCTGAAGCTCATGTTTTGCAAAGGTCAAAACAACCATTCAGGTATAGAATTTTATGACCGGCCCTTATAAATATTGGCTGTAGAGAGCAGACACTTGGAAAAGGACTAAAAAAAGGATAATGTGAAAATTGTATTTTAAAATTGTTGGTGCAGATCTTGGCTACATGCCGGTATTGTCATGTTAGGCCTTGAAAAATTTGGGTCAGCTACAATAATAGCTACCATTTGTAAATGGTAGACGCTTAAATATGTTCATCTAAAGTTGAGCATCTTAAAATAATCCTAGGCTAATTTTTTGTTAAATCCTAGATTGCCCTCAAGTAGCTAAAGAAAATTGAAGGTGGTACAAATAGAGTTAACTGATTTTTAAAATTGTAAAAAAAAAATTGTTTATTATTAATCAGTTTCATCATTATAAACTGAATGATCATCTAATTACCTAATATGGTAATATCTAATGACAGAAACAGAGAGGCATTGTTGGAAGAATATTAACCTAAGATTCGGATAATTTGGCTCTATTCCCAGTGATGCCTTACTCTAGCTTTGTGGCCTTGAGTAAAGTGCTGAAACTCTGTGATTAAACTTCCAAATTTGCAGACTGGTAGTTCTCAACTGTGGGTGATTTTGTTCCATGGGGACATTTGCAATGTTTGGAGACATTTTTGATTATCATGATTTGGAGGGTGTTATTGGCATTTGGTGGATAGAGACCAGAACTACTGCTAAGCCTACCTATAGCACACAGAACAGCTGCGAACAACAAAGAATTATCCATCCCAAATCTCAGTAGTTCCAAGACTGAGAAATTCTAGGCTAGATCACCTATCCTAGGAGGGACTTTTCCAACCTAATTAACTCTTATTCTCAAACTTAGGCTGATCATGTATTTTTTTGTCTGTTTGTTTTAAATGACCTGAATAATACAAAGATGATGCTCAATGAATTCAGTTGTCTGATAGGTCTTCAAATGATGTTTTAGTGATTTAGAATGAATTAAATAACATAAACAGAGGAAGAAATGTCAAAATTTATTACTCTGCAGTTTATCTGATTCAGTATTCTCAAATGTAAGTGAAGTATAATTGTAGAAATCCCAGGATAGGTGAGGATGTTTATTTTTTCAGTAGTGTGACAGTTTCCCAGTGCTAACTGTCAGATAGGTACTACTAGTATTTATAGAAAAGGGGAGAAAAGTATTTAATGTTGGAGAGCTTAAATACTATAATTTCTTTGAAAGCCGTATTTCAGTAAATAGCAGCTTTAGGAGTGGATATGCATCCCTATGATTTAAAGTAAGATTCATCAGTGGTATAAAAATATTTTAGTATCCTGAATTTTATGGCATGGGATACTTAAGAATGAGCATCAATGCTAGTAGAATTCTAAATTATTTTAGAAATGTGTATTTTGAAATTCTTTGTGGTGATTAATGGTTATAGCCTGTCTGCTCCATATTTTTATGATATGAAGGTTGACTTAAGAACAGTTTTCAAAAGCAACAACATAGGTACCAAGCACCCTTTTCTAAGCATAAGATAGTTTTTCATTTGTTGTCTACAAGGTCTTTTAAATACTGTGGTGAAAAGCATGAAAGGCTTGAGGTAGCTATGGAAGAAGTTGGAGGGGGTCTCTGCCTTTTGTCTTGTCTCTTCTCCTATATTCTCCCTCCCTGTTTGCCTACTCCAACCCCATGCACACTTACTTACCCTGCATGGAACCCCAGTTGGAGCCCATACCAAGTTCCTTTGATGGTGACGTGACATTTTATTTGTCTTATTAATTAATTAATTAATTAATTATGTTAGTCGCCATACAGTACATCATTAGTTTTTGATGTTGTGTTCTATGATTCATTGTTTTCGTATAACACCCAGTGCTCCATACAATATGTGCCCTCCTTAATACCCATCACCGGGCTAACCCATCCCCCCACTCCCCTCCCCTCTAAACCCCTCAGTTTTTGTCTTTCTATCTCTAATGTCTGGCATATGGTGGCTCTGAATTACTTCTCTGTCCTCAGGCTTTTTCCCTCGGGCAGCCCTGGCATAGTTTCTGCTTTTTGTTCTGTCTTTGGGTCTCTTCCTCCCCTCCATTCCCCCACCCCACCTACCCCCTCCCTTCCTTCCTACTTGGCTTGGCATTTAAAATTTGTGTGGTTGTATAGCTACATTTTAGCATTTGAAGATGTGTAGGATGGAAGAGAAGCCTTCCCACCTGACCTCAACCTGCCACACTGCTGGAACCCATTCATTCTTCAATCTATCTTACTCCTTCCTTTTATGACCAAAGAAACTCTTTCAAACTGATGGGTCTCCTGGTTTTCTTTCCACCCCAGCAAGAAGATCATTTTTCTCAAAACCAACGCCCCCCTTTACCTACCCTGATTATTAGGTAGCATGTGATTTGACCGAGCAATGAGAGGGGATGATTACAGAACAATTCTTTTACTCTGTTTAAATACATTTGTGGCACTACTGTCTCAATGAAAACCAAACACTTCCCAAAACTGAGAAAAATGTAAGTCAGCAAGCTTATCTCTAACTCCCCCTGATAAAAGAAATTGAGAGTGTTAGAGCTGTCAGTAGTACTCGTAGCAGTGCTTTCTCTACTGTTATGTCAATTACTTTTCTCCCCCTCAAAATAGAACTGGTCTATAGGCAAAATTTAAGCCAGCAGTAGAGATTCTGGACTACCTGCACAATTGGATTTAAATCCATAGTGTTTCCCAAGGGCCTGTTCATCCCTGGTGTGCAGTGCAGAATTGTAGTCTTAATCTTTTTTGTGTGTGCTGAAAAGGAAAATGATAAAGGAATGGATCCTTCTCTTCCTTCTGCTTTGTCATCCTGACCCTGGTTGTGCTGGTTGACTTCTTTATTAATGATGCAAGGTCCACTTATCTGCATTGTGCTCAGCTGGGCATCATTTTTCATATCCTACTTTTTATCAGTCAGCACTGTATTGAATAGTCTTGAAACTCATTTATCCGGCACGCTCTGACTCTGCCATAGGGAGCACACTTTAGAATAAAAGTGCTTACATTTGTCAGAACTGAAGGGACATACCTGTATTTCTGATTGGCTCCCAAATTTATCTGTTGATGCCCTGAAGGTAATTGTCAGCTGTTTTATTTATAGAAATGGTTTATTCAGTGTAGTCCTATCTAGTAAGCTGCCATATGGTACCTTAGTATGCCATCAAATGGGTAACCAAAGCTTAGGGACTGATTTCCAAGAACTAATAACACAAATGTGAGCTTTATTTGGGACAATCTAGGCATCAGTGACTGGAACACTGAGAAAGGTTTTGCCTTTCTCTCCGCTATTTGATAGATAGCAGTTTTTAAACAGGTACACCTAGTATAGTACTTTAAAATGTTTTATTTTTATAATTAAAAATCAGTATGGACTAGAAGAATAAAAATGAAATGACTCAGTTTATCCCCCTGCTACCTATACTGCTCTTGGCAATATGCTTTCAGATAATCATAAAAATAGAGATGGAGTCATATATATGAAATTAAAAAATAAAAGTGAATATCTATATATGTATTCAACTTGTTTTTTCAGTTAATTTGTCTTGGAGCATGTTACATGTCAGGATATGTAGGTCCACCTCGTCCTTTTTAACAGCAGTGTGGTACTCCAGATCATAAATACAGTGTGCCATAATTTAGGTAGGTCTTCCACTATTGATAAACACAAGGCTATTTCTAGTGTTTCACTATGAATACCAACTTAGTGAACATTGTTGTACCTATATCTTGGAGTAAATATGCTGATGTTTCTGTAGGATTAATATGTAGACATGGAATTTATCACTCAACAGTTATACGTATTTTGAATTTTGATGGATATTCTCAAACTGCTTCTCCCCAGATATTCTTTTAATTGACATGTTCACCAACATTGAGTGCAAGTGTTTGTTTGCACCACACCACAATCAGTGACCAGTACTTTCCTTGATGGAAAAAAGTTTTAAGGTTCTTTGGTGTTTGGCTCTATAATCCTCACCCTGACCACACTTACCAAATAGATTCCTGTTGTACTCCATGGAGGTACAAACAAACAAAAAAGCTGGGCTTATGGATCTTTTGAGCAGCTTAACCAAAGCAAAGCAAAGGAAGTGACTGTTACCAGCAGAGTCTTCTGCTCACCCCTGTGCTAAACAGGCAGGCAGGCTGGATCACATGGAGAACTCCTGCACAAAACAGGATTGTTGTGAACCAGTTGGCAAGTCCAAGGTGTTTCTCCACTTCTTCCTCCCAAATTCCCAGCCTGAGTCTTGCATCTAACCACTTCCATTTGAAGAAAAAGTCCACACCTACTGGTGTTCAAGTGATAGAGAGCATTTACTTTGAGACTTGACAGTCACCCTTCTCATATCTTCTCAAGTGAGACAGCAGCCCCTGGACCTGGCAGCAAGTGTGTGAGAGAGAGTCTGGAAGAATGAGCACCCCCTCCCAAACCCATGCACACACATGCACACAGAGAGAACAGGACAGAAGGAAACATTTTTCCAAGGGAGTCCAAAAAATGAGCAAAGAGCATGGATAAGAGTGTTAACTGGGTGTTATCCCAGGTACTGGGTGGGAGGGGGGATTTTTTTTTCTTTTGAGACAAAGTCTTAAATCTTGATCAACTTATTACTTGATAGAGGAGTAGAGGGGCAGGTGGTAGAAGAACGCAAACTTCCAGTAGCTTTGTGGCGAAAACTTGAAATATTTCTATTTGTTACTTCCTTTCTGATCTTACCATTTACTGCATTATGCTTTGTTTTATATTATCCTTCTCTTGATGTATTTTTTGCTTGAAAACAACAAATCTACTTGAAAAAATCCAACTTCAACTTTTTCATTCAAGTATGTGGGTTTTTTAATTATATTTATGGATAATGCACAGAAGTAATTTTATGCTGCAATTATATCTAGGTTCAGTGTCCTCTTTGCCACCTACTTCTTGCATTATAGAAACATTGTTTATTAAAGGCATAGAAATACTTTTTTTTTTTTACTGTGCCTTAATAGGAAATTCACAGCCAAATTATGTCTTCTACTTAAAAATTAATTTACTTATACACATGGTAAAGTCTTAGGTAAGCCAGCTCAAATTCTATGCCAATTCAGGAAGCCCTCTATAAGTAGATGATCATGAGAAAGAATTGGTAAAATATGTTATATCACTTAAAGGTAGAGGGTCACTCCTTTTTGTTAAACACTTATCTCTTCTTTTTCACACCTCCCATTCTCCCTCATTTCTTGTTGCTTATAAGACAGTTGGGACATATATTGCTTCTACCTTTTACTTTCACATGTAGGATAGCACTCTGAAAAATTAAAGGCTTTGTAGTGTCATCCTTGACTTAAATCATGAGCCAGGTATTTTAAAACAATTTTATATTAAACAATTTTTAAAACCAATTTATTTGTATAAATCAAGATATTTCATTTTCCCATAAAGTTCTTCATTTTCTTCCCCTTTGAATGGAAGCCACTTGGAATGGAAGCCACTTGGAACGGAATTACAAACAGTACAATCTCTAAGTATTTTATAAATCTGATAAAGCTATGTTTTGTAGTTGGAGATGACTTTGCAGGTAGCAACAAAATCTATTTGGAGAATGCGCTATTATACACTCACAGAGTGGATTTGATGAAATGGTAGGCAATTAAAGTTTACATAAACATGTACTATGTTAGAATAGTTCACATATAGCAAAGATAATTGGATTTTTTGGTACAGTAACCAACCAGTTAGACAAGAGGAATAAAAGTACTATAAAACTTACGAGACTGCCATTAAAAGACAGTCCTTGTTAATATTGAGAATTTTGGGGGGTGTGAGTGGGCGGATGAGTAATTGAAAAAATAATGTCAACATAAAAATCAAACCAAGGATTTCTGAGCTCGTTTTTCACATTTGAAAGCTTTTGAGGCTGTGTAGGAGACTGTGCACTTTCAAAAGAGCCCTGGGTTAGGAGCAGAAAAGATCTGGTGTTGGACTTGGACTTATCTTTCCTGTACATTAGTCATGTCACTTGCTCCTCCAAGTCTCCAGTTCCTCACTTTAAAAAGGACTCTGTACTGCAGAGGAAGGGCTTAATAAATGCTCATTGAATGAATGAAAGTTTTAAAAAAATTCCTTTCCAAGATTAGGAAATTCCATTAGGCATAAAAAAAAAATAAACATAAAAAGACAGCACAGATTTCTGAAACCCTCCAGCCAAACATTCTTTCTATTTAGTTTAAATTTGTAGATTTAGAGATTTTTCTAAAGAATGCATTTTCTTAGATATGCACAAAATGACTTCTGATCTCAGAGTACAATGCCATATTAACTGATTTAGAAAGAGTCTGGTATTCTACCGAAATACAACTCTGGATAATGCCAAGTTGTCACAGATGGGAATGAATTAGTTGTCCAAAACATCAAAGTATGTGATGCATAAAGCAACATTGGCAGCCTGTGGGAAAGATCTTATCAATGAAGTAGACAAAAACAGTGAATGTTTACTTCACAGAGGATATGGCTTCAGAGACCAGAAAACTAAGTTGTCCTAGAAACTCCCATGACAGATATTTTAATTCTAGTATTGACACATTAAATGGAGTCAGAAACAAAGGAAATATATTATGAATATTAAACTAGATGTTGTGGTTTTACTTTTTAACTTGCTTAATTGTCCATTTTCAAAAATATTCTTAATATCTAGAAGGGAGTAAAATATTTCTGTGCAAGTCATGCATAGATTTTTGTTGAAAAGCTGTATAAAATTGAATCTATTTGTCATAAAATGGTGAGCTTTCTCATGTTTCTCATCATAAATTATCTTTTTACTTGAATTAGAGATAATTTCACTGGTATCAGTAATGACATAGGCAGGAATATGTCCCAGCTGTCTACACTTTCATACTTAGGACCCTAAAATCTTTTACTTAAGGAATCAGATAGTAGCTATTATTGACTTACAAGTAAAAAGTATTTCAGTCTGCTTAATAGTCATCCATTTAGGAAAACAGACAAATACGGAATTACTGGATTATCTGGAGAGCTAGTCTAGCTATACTAGACTCTTTATCTTCTAACTACTCTGTAATATATCTTTTTATTTTTTGATGTATAAGCTAAGGCTAAGAGATAAGCAATAATGTGGCCAAGATCATACATAGGTAGATAGGCTAAGGTGGAATTTAAACCCATTGGGCTTCCAAAATGGCACCATCCTGCCACATATAATTAACTGGATACAAAATCTAAAAAATGTAATAGACATTTTAGGATAAATAAGACATGGCTGAGATAGGGTAAAGGCTAGGATAATGTTCAGGCTTCACAAGTTAGATATGGAGTTAGACTTTGATAACCGGATTTCCAGCTTGGTGTGAAAATTTGAAACCCTTAATTATAGTCATGAACATATTTCTACATAATTTAATGCTACTTTGGTAAATGATCCGAAGTATGCCTATCTGTTTTCAGCTTTTTAAAAAGAGAATGATGTGGGCGCCTGGGTGGCTCAGTTGGTTAAAAAGAGAATGATGTGATTCTGGATTTTTGATTATTTACAGACTATTGACTGGACATTTTCCGATGTTTCCCTGAAACATTTGTGTGTTATTGTTATAACATGTTAATTATTATTAAACAAAAAGCTTAAATTGCACAAAATTACTTTATTATAGGACTTGTTACCAACATTAACCATCTTAGGACTATATATATATATATATATATATATATATATATATCCCTGAGGAATTTGGACCAGTCAAATCATTAGGCAGAAAAATATAGTCATCAGCCAAGCACCAATGATGGGCAAATTAGTTGTACCATGCTCTACAGTGGTTGATGTGATATTTTATATAAATGAACTTAGGTTAGTTGAAAAAGAATAACGGCTAGAAGTGAAAGATAATGTAATAGAGACTGAAAATTTGAATTGGAATATGAAAAACGACTGAAGAGGATAACTTTGGAAAATGTATAAACAGATTTTTCTGAAGTATATGTTTAAAGACTGAAAACTATGTGTCTGAAGATGTAGTTGAGAAAGAAAAATATGGAAAATGGTGATTGGCCATAGAAAGATTCACCAAGGTCATTGATTCAGTATGATATGATTTGATGGATGCAACTAATAAAATGGCTCCAGATAACCAGGATGATCCATTAATATTGATACATTGAGTTCCACTAATCTAACTCATGGATGTACTATGACGAATACCTTTCTCTCCCTTTGTTTTTTCTTTTTGGGTTTGCTCCTACCAATAGGTCAGGCACTGTCCGTGGTGCTGAACTAGTGTTGCCTGTGAGAATTTGTAGGGATGTTTTCCTTCTCCCAAATGCAATGCTCTGTTTCCTTACCTTGCTCTGTGTTTGATTGTAAATGCAATATATAAATCTTTCAGGAATATTCATTGTTACTGCTATTTCCAAGTATGGGATTTCATAGAGATTCCAAACTTAACATGGCTAAAACTGAGCTCCTGATATTTTCCCCAAACTAATTCCTGCAGTCTTCCCGATCTCAGTTAATGACTGCTCTGTTCTGTGTTACTCAGGCTGAAACCTTTGGTATCTTCCTTTACTGCACTCTCTCATATCCCACATCTTTTGGGTCTACCTTCAAAATAATCTAAATTTAATCAGAATCTGACCAGTTTTCACCACCCTACTGTGACCATCCTTGTGCAAGGCACCATTCTCTCACTGTTAAAGACTTTTCACTGGTCTTCCTGCTTATGTCCTGCCCCTTCCTCATTCTCACTTTCAAAGTCTGTTCTCAATCCAGCAGCCAGAGTAATTTTGTAAAATGTAAAAGTCAGATCATAACACTTCTTTTCTGAAATCATATGATGGCTTTCTGCTTCAGTCAGAATAAAAGCCAAAGTTGTTATGATGGCCCTTACACGATGTGGCTTTCTTTACTGTTCTGTATTCAACTCATCTACTTTTCACCTCCTCATGTACCCTATTTCAGCCACACAGGCCCTTTTGATGATCCTTGAACCCACCTGATTATGTTCTTGCTTAAGACCTTTGTACTTCCCTTCTGCCTGGGCAGTTTTTCCATTATTATATGCATGGCTCACTTTCTCACTTTCTTCAGGTTTTTATTAAAAATCTATTTTTCATTGATTTCTCTCTGGTCTTCTTATCTAAACTTGTAAACAAAACAAAACAAAAAGCAAGAAACCCCTCCCCCATAAGAGTTTCTATCTCTTCTTCCTTGATTTTTTTCCCCCTTAGCTTGTTTATAGTCCAAGAAAGTATACATTTTAATTAAATGTATTTTTGTTTGTATTGTTCAATGAAAGTAGGGATTTATTTTTCTGCTTTGTCTCCTGCTATGCCTGGAACAATGCCTGGCACATAGTAGGAGCTCAATAAATACTAACTGAATGAATCAAATTCACAAATGATTGGTTTGGAGGAAATTTAAATGTCAATGTTTGATGATATAATTAGATACATCTCATTCTGTAAGATTATTTAGGTAACAAAGAAAATGTTCTTAACATTGATTGCTTTATGGTTTAGATTCTGGTTTTTGTGTGTGATAAAATAGGTATGAAGTCCAGCCACTTAAAGTCGCAAAGGACTTTAGCGGAAGTTCCAGAGCGGGTCAGTTCCCCAGGAGAAAACTTTATCCTATATATTTTGCCTTCATTACTTACCCCACTTCTAACATGTATATCTTAGAGAAACTGAGGGTTTCTAGTGGTATAGGGCTAAAAGGAGTATTCCCCTGAAACGATTTCAGATGTAAAGAGGTAGGCTGAATCTAGTCTTATTTCTAGAAACAAGATTTAATGTGTTCTTGACAAAAAAAAAAAAAAAAAAAAATTAAATGTGCACCAGCCACTAGGGGGTGCTGGGCATTTATATTCAAAGTAGGGTCCACAGTCTCATTTGTCTTGGCCAGTTAGGATGTCTAGTCTAACTTCAGACCATTTCCTTATTTGTGTTCCTTTTAGTATTTTGTATGAAACTTACATATATTTAATATTTTACCCACTCCCCTTTTCCCCAATATATTTGCCATTCAGAGAGAGCACTTACGGAATTATTCTGTTTCTCAACTTTAGATACTGTGTTTAATTATTGATAATCTCATTTCCATTTGCCAAATGGCAGTGGCTCATGCAAGGAGGATTATGGCACTGCAGGTCTGCTATTGCTTTCCCACCTTTAGTAATCCTTCACTTCTCTAAAAACTGTAGAAGTCTTTTAAGTAATTTGCCTGTGTGTGTAGGAGACTTTAAGAAAAAAATGTTCCAAATTACTAGTATTTATATTTATGAGTCCGTGTTTTTTTTTTCTTTCAAGTTTTTGGTTTTGTGCTATTTTAATTTGGAAAATAACAGCCCACACAGTACCACCTTATTCTTTGTAATTTTTATACGTGATTGATAGTAAAGGAATGGGAAGATTGATATCCCATTGCCAGGAGTTAAGCAGGAATCAGGTAAGAACAGGGGCAAAAAGTGGAGCTAGAAATACATATATAAATAATTTTCTTCTCTCTAACCTAATATAGCTTACTAGATCCTTAAGTTAAACTTTGTTCTTCTTTAGGACAAAGTACCCTTATTAGAGTACTCTGCTGGTAGAGTTCCATGTGCAAAAAATATATCTTGATTTCTTTCAATACATTACTATATGGAAAAACTGAGTCAATATATGTTGTCATAATGTAGGGGTTAAAATCAAGTTCTTTGGTGTTATAGACCTTGGTTTAAAACTATGTTGAAAGACATGTATCATATGATCTCACTGATATGAGGAATTCTTAATCTCAGGAAACAAACTGAGGGTTGCTGGAGTGGTGGGTGGGAGGGATGGGGTGGCTGGGTGATAGACGTTGGGGAGGGTATGTGCTATGGTGAGTGCTGTGAATTGTGTAAGACTGATGAATCACAGACCTGTACCTCTGAAACAAATAATACATTATAGGTAAAAATAAAAAAAAAGATAGTGGAAGGGAAAAATGAAGGGGGGGGGGAGATGAACCATGAGAGACTATGGACTCTGAGGAATAAACTGAGGGTTCTAGAGGGGAGGGGGTGGGGGGATGGGTTAGCCTGGTGATGAGTATTAAAGAGGGCATGTACTGAATGGAGCACTGGGTGTTATACGCAAACAATGAATCATGGAACACTACATCAAAAACTAAAGATGTAGGGGCACCTGGGTGGCTCAGTCGGTTAAGCAACTGCCTTTGGCTCAGGTCATGATCCCAGGGTCCTGGGATCAAGCCCCGCATCAGGCTACCTGCTCGGCGGGAAGCCTGCTTCTCCCTCTCCCACTCCCCCTGCTTGTGTTCCCTCTCTCGCTGTCTCTCTCTGTCAATTAAATAAATAAATAAAATCTTAAAAAAAAAACAACTAATGATGTAATGTATGGTGATTAACATAATAAAATAAAATTAAAAAAAATAAAATCATTACAGCATGAAAGCAAACATAAATAAATAAATAAAACTAACTCTGTTGCTGTTGGTGCACCTGTGTGACTCCATCGGTTAAGCATCTGACTTTTGATCACAGCTCAGGTCTTAATCTCAGGGTCATGAGTTCAAGCCCCACATTGGGCTCCACACTGAGCATGGGGCCTACTTCAACAACAACAACAACAACAAATAACTAACTGCTGCTTATTAGGTGAGTTACTTCAGGCAAGTTACGTAAGTAACTTAGGTCTCTCTTGATCCTCAATTTCCTCATCAGTCCAATAAATTTAATAATCCCTACCTCATAAAGTAATTATGATGATCCCTAGAGACTTATGTATCTATATGCGTATTGTCAGTAGTACTTGTGCAGTTCTTTATATATGCATATAAAAATGCACATATGCACATGTATATGTATAATGGCCAACACACAAAGTATGGCATACAGTAGCTGTTCCACAGAAGTAGTCCCTTTCTACTTTCATATCAAGATTTTTAATTTAGTTGTTAGATTATCCCAGTCCTAGTGGAAAAGTTAAAAATTGACTTTGTTCTCCCTTAACACAGTACAATATGTGTAGAAATCACCAGTAGGAATTCTGTCATTAGAATTTTTAGAATGTAAGTCAAAATCGGTATTTTGCTTTATGAAGATATTTTTATTACTCCTGGGTAGAATTCAGAGAAGAAATCAGTACAAGGTAATTCACTCAATATTAAAGTTGTGCATAGTGGGTTATGCTTGATTGCAACACTGCAGGAAGAATCAGTTTTAAGTATAATGAGCTGCACAAAAAACTTTGTATACTGTTCTTTCTTTGACTTAATGAATGCCACGACCTAGTCCTCTGTGAAATGGGTGCCATAGCTTTCCATGATGCACTGTCCATGTAAAATTCTGTTACTCCATATTTTCTATAGGTTTCACAGGACCTGTGTCCACAATTTGAGATGTTGTACCATGTTAGAGAGTGATAACAGTATTATATTTAGTCTTGGCTCTTCTACTCAATAATTGTGTGACTTTGGACAAGTCCATTAATTTGTTTGAAATACAGTTCTTGTCTATAAGGAGAAGGAGTAATTTTGCCTATTGCATATCCTTATATTGGGGCTTATGTGAAAATATAGACATGAGAGCTTTTATAAACTGTAGAATGCTCTCTAAATGTTTTATGGTTTTTATTGCTGGACTTGGTGGCTGCTTCTTCCACTTGTCAACCATGTTTCTGAAGCAATGTAGAGTTGCTGTTTAAAGTAGAGAATATGTAAGAGACCCCAGATGATGTGAGGAGACCACCTTTTTCTACTTGCTTTTTCAAATGTAAGTGGTAAGAAGTCTGAGATGGAAAACCAGGGGATTAATTAGGGGATGGTTCTACATTTGCTTAAGAAAATGAGTGGTGTTTTTAGGATGCTTTGGAAATTAAACAGTACTTAGGAGTCTGTTACATTTTTCTACACAAGTGTTTCAAAGTATTCTTTGAGTAGGACCCAAACAGATTCTCCTACCTAATCCCAACATGCCTTTTCCTTTACTTGGGATGACACCATAGTAGGCTTTGTCACCCGGGACAATCTGCTCCCAGCCTTGATAGCAGATGACACTTATGGGTTTGCTTCTTGGGTCATAATGAACATCACATGGGCTCTCCAGGGTTCTTTTGTCATCCTCCTTGCTTGAACAAGGTTTTCAGACAGTGCTCTGCTCCTGCCGTCAGTCGTGACCTGGCTGCTGAGATCATGTTTCTCACATTTTATTTCACTACTCCAGCATATTTATCTTAAGACATGGTTAATTCAACCTGTATTCACTCTTGGCTTACGCATCTACTTTGAGCACAAAAGTCTGGATTTTTTTTTTTTTAAAAAGATTTTTAAAATCGTTTTTTGTTTCTTTTTTGGCTGTTTCAGTGATAGAAGGCTTTTATAAGTGTTATAAGAAACCTGCTTCTTGTGGAAAGTAGACTAGATCTATACCTTAGTAACATAAAAATGTATTTCCCTCTCATGAAAAGCTTAACATGTGTATAGTACATTTTAAAATTTTAATGTGTTTTTGGCTAAATATGCCATTTTGAACTGATATTTAAAACTGTATAAAGATCCTGTGGCTATTGATAAAAGTACTTTAGTAGAAAACGCTGTGACATTTAAGACATTACCACGCTGTACTGGGTGACTTTTCTTTGACGTTATTGCAAACATCTCATAGTTGATATTTAGCCATTTTCCTGATACCAGGTGCCTTGCATAAGGCCTTCTGAGTATATTGATGCTTGTGAATTATGCGTTTCAGAAGTATCTGGAGAGGGCCCCCTCCAAAAAGAAAATGTTTCCTCCATCAGTTTTCTGATGGAGGTTTGCTAAAATTCCAGATCGGATCCTTTTGAGTTTTTGTTTTTGAACAGGTAGCTTCATAAATAAAGTCACTCAATTTTGAGTGATTTGATGAATATTTGTGTGCCTACTATGTGATATGTACCAGAATCAATTATTTCTACTCATGGGAAAAGTGATGAGCTGATTTTGATGGGACTGGGGAGGAAGAAAGCAATCTGAGAACACTGGGTTCCTGAGTGTAGTAATAAAGGACTGGCACAGGAAAAGGGTATGGGCAAGTTTGACCATAGGATATGTTTAATACTTAAATAAAGTGTAGTTCGTGAAATACATCTGTGATCCTGGCTTCAAGTTGTACTATAGTGGAATGCCTAGTGGCCTGGGTGTAGGCAAACATGGGTTTTGCATGGCTGTCTGCCACTAAGCCACTTAGCTGTGACCCCTTGAGCAAGTCCCCTCACTTCTCTGGGCTACCACTTACTGGTGGAGTGATGGAATGGAACTAAATAATTTATAAAATGAGTCTTCTTTTCTGAAGCCTGCACACCTGAAAATATTAGTGGTTAATATGTATTGGGAAGTTAAAATATAGCAGTCACCATCTTTATTCCCATATTATAAAAGATATGATTTGTAAGTTACCAGTCCAATACTCATTTCTGATGTCAGAGTCAGGATTTGAGCCGAGACCCATCAGTCTCTGCTATCCTTGTGCTTAGCCCTTATGCTGCACATCCTCTGAGTGAAGGCTGATGAAGAAAGGGAGTCTCCTCCTCCCCTGCTCCTCTGTGTAAGTTTTCAAGATGCCACCTGTCATGAAAGAGCACAGATGACCTTTGCAGGAGAATTATGTACCCTTATATTTCAGGAGGCCCGGCAGGCCCACTAAGGTCCATACTTACTTTTTTTGTTGTTCAGTGCAGGAATCCTTTCTATAAAATCTATGACCAAAACTGTCTTTGCTAAAGGGTAAGTTGGGGTAGGTGTTGGGGTCAGTTGGCAAAGAAGCAAGACCGGTAGTTTCTTTGAAACACCTATTAGGGAGAACTAGCAGTGACAAAGGAATATCTCTTTAAATAACCCAATCTTCTAATCCACATAGAACTGATGACATTTGCATGCATTCACTCATCACCTCAGGAGTCATTCTGATTTCTCAAAAACATGTGTAAAGTGTCCACTTAGGTAAACGTTATTTTATGTTGCTGATGTTGGAACATTTGCTTTAGTCAGGAATATTCAGCTAATAGTTCTTTTCCTTGCTGTGCTTTTTGCTTGTGTGTGTGTGTGTGTGTGTGTGTGTTCAGACCTACTGATCAATGATTTCAGGTAATCACCTGCCAAGTTAAAACCATTTACCTCTCAAGATATGCTGAGTTAGTTTTATCTTATCACCACAGAAATGAATTTATTGGACCATTTTGGACTACATGGTCTTAAAGATACCATCTTAAATAAAAAGAAGGTAAAGGAAACAAGATTTCAGTCATTGCTTTCTTTCCCAGATCTATCTCATCGCCTTTAATATATTGTTCATTTCCTGCTAATGCTTTGAACACTTAAGCTCAATAAATATTTAAACTTGTGTGTAAGCACTGATTTTTGGACTTTTAGCAAACTGATTGCCTGGGACTGACGCTTCTAACCAAGTAAAAAAATTTTTTTTCAAAATACTTTGTAGTTGGGGCACCTGGGTGGCTCAGTCATTTAAGCGTCTGCCTTCAGCTCAGATCATTCATGATCTTGGGGTCCTGGGATCGAGCCCAACATCCAGCTCCCTGCTCAGCGGGGAGTCTGCTTCTCCTTCACCCTTGCTCATGCTCTTTCTCACTATCTCTCTCTAATAAATAAAATCTTAAAAAAATACTCTGTAGTTTTTCTCCATTTAATTGTGAACACCAGAACTAAGCCCATATGAAGGGTTATGCATGGTTTTCAGAGAAGTATTAAGGAACTAGACAGTGTAATGAAAATGGAATATGTAACTTATGGTGCCCAGTCTCTATTTTTAAGTAATTGAGAAATGAAAAACTAACACCTTCATTCCAGCACCTGATGATAATCATTGGGTTTTGTTGCAGCTCAAGGAAGACATTGTATGAAAAGAATAATAAACAAATGGAACATATTGTTAGTAATATGCATAATTACATTAGTTTACCATTTTAGATAACTCATTCACTATTCCATGAACTAATTTGGTAAGAAACACAAATTTTTGTGTTTCTTACCAAATTTGTTTCTAGCCTCACTTTTATTCCTGAATCCTATTCAGAGATGAGTAGTCATAACCTGAAGATTTAAACTGAGATGTTCTACCATTTACTACCTCATACTTAATCTCAAATCTTTTCAGCTCTTCTCTAATTAAGCAGTTTTTCTGTTAGTCACTTAATCTTATATTCCCTTGAAACCACACTTTGATACTACCTCCAGTCCAAGCTCCACCATTTCTTGCTGGTCTTGGGTCAGGTGTCTATCAGAGTGCCTGGCACATAGGAGTTCTTAAAGTCATGGTTTTGTTTCCCTTGCCTCAGAGCCTCACCATTCTCTAACATCCAGATCCTGTCTATTCTTCAAAGACTAGGTCTGGTCCCATCTCTTACATGAAGCCCATGGGACTTATATCCTTCTCTGAGCCAAATAAGGAAAGTTATTTGTCACTAAATAGATACCACTGTGAATTATTTTCTTTTTCATGCTGTATCAGTTGGGGCTCTTTGGCTAGAAGCTTTAAAAATGGATTTGGCTAACTTGAGTGAAAAAAGAAAATTTGGGGGTGGGCTCTGCCTAGCCCACTGAATTCACCAGAGCCCGGAGAACCAGGGCTGGGAATGGATGGGAACAAGGCAGTATCAAATGGATGAGGAATGAAGAATCTGGTGAATGGTCTCGTAGCTGGATCAGCAAGCTGCTGAAGAGATGAATGAACTCCAACCACTTCTCACACTGTTGTGGCAGTTTCTTGGGATGCAAATTGGAAGAGACCATGTAATGAGCTCAGCCCAACCACACCAGGGCAATAAGTTAAAGGATTTGTTTTTTCTGATTGCCCTAAAAGGCCAGGTGCCTGGATTTACCATCCCCAAAGACTACACATAGTGGGAAACACATAACCCCCTTAAAAGAAAAATGTGATGCTTTTAAGAAGGAGAAATAGATGGTTGGTGACCAAACAAGATGTTCCCTACCAGTTTTGCCCTTCAATCTCCAGAAATTCTCATTTCTTTGAGAGCACAGATTGTATTGTACTATTTTTTTTAGAGTTCCTATAGTTTATTCATTGCATGTTAATCCCTTATTGTGTGTACCAGTACCTATTTTAGGTGTATGTGCTATATTCAGTAGTATATATATAAACATTCCTTTCTTCAGAAAGCTTGCCTTTTGGTGAGGGAGTGAGACAATGAGCAAAATGAGTAAAATTTGGGTTGTGTTAGTAATGTTGGTGACAGAGGAAAAATAAATCATGGCAGGGTAGTAGAAAATGCTTTGGTACAGAACTTGCAGTTTCAAAAAGTGGTCAAGGAAGGTCATGGCAGGAAGGGGACATTTGAACAAAAACTGGTTTGCACAGGGAGCAAGCAATGCAGATGTGCAAAGGAAGAGCGATCACGTCAAAGGGAACAACAAATGTAAAGGGTCCGAGGCATGTGTACCCCGGGCAGGTTCAGGAACAGCATGGAGGCCGGTGTGGTTGGAGTAGAATGAAGGAGGGGGAGATAAGAGATGTAGGAGGGAACTAGACCACCGTGGAGGCAATGCATGAACAACACGTGGCCTCTGTTTCCATGGGCCTTATGGTCTAATAGGAGGCACAGAGGTGTGCTTTCAGTACATTACAGTGAGTCCCCACATTAGGCATGCGGGTGGGGTTCACTGTACCCAGGCAGCAGGACAGGCCTGGCTAGGTGTCTACCAGCCTGTGAGCTCTTTCACGGAAAGACCTGTCTTACTCATTTTGCTTCCTTAACTGCTTGTAGAGTGTCTGACATATATCTTTTTTTTAAGATTTTATTTATTTTAGAGAGCATGTGTGGGGAGGAGCAAAGGGGAGGGAGAGGGAGAAAGAATCTGAAGCAGACTCTGTACCCAGCACAGAACCCCACACCCAGCTGGATCCCTTGACTGTGAGATCATGACCTGAGCCGAAACCAAGAGTCAGATGCTTATGGACTGAGCCACCCAGGCGTCCCACTGGCTTATCTCTTTTTTTTTTATTATGTTAATCACCATACATTACATCATTAGTTTTTGATGTAGTGTTCCATGATTCATTGTTTGCGTATAACACCCAGTGCTCCATGCAGAACGTGCCCTCTTTAATACCCATCACAGGCTAACCCATCCCCCCACCCCCTCCCCTCTAGAACCCTCAGTTTGTGGCATATCTCTTTTATGTATTTTTAAATTCATTTTGAGTGACTGAATAATGAATAGTTTGGGCACAATACTTAGGGAGGGACTTATTTTCCTTGATCACACATAGGTGAGGCTTACAGAGATGACAGGGAATAAGGAAAAGTCACAGAGGATAGAAGGGCTGGGATTTGAATCTCTGCAATTTATTCTCTACTCAGTATTTTTCCTGTCCCTGGCATCATTGCTTTGATACTATGAAATACTGAAAACAAAAACTGCTAAAAAGGATTTTAGAGAGATATACATAATATCTGTATTAGTTGCATGATTTGTAATACCAATGTAGTTGACTATTTTACTGCAATATAGGGATTTGATTTATTGGTTTATTTATACTGTTTTATCTCCATGTGGAAATTTTTGGGCTTGTTATTGTAATTTTTCTCTGCAGTGTACCCAAAGAACATCCAAATGTAAAATGAAATGCATCCCGTATGGCTGCAGGCAGCTATTAGGCACCTGATAATTTGAATTTTTCTATTGCAACTGGTGCTGCCAGTATCTTCAGCTATTTATTTAATGCTGAGTTGCTCCTTCCACCATGTCCACTTGAATTATGAAGTGGAAGTTTGGTGCCCTTATGTAACCCAACGCTTGTATTATTTAATTAAGCAAGGTGCTACATGAATCAACAAAACAATCCAAGCTGAAATCAGGAAAACATGTTTCAATTAGTGACAGCAGGACCACTGCCTGAGGACCCCATTCATCCAGTGAAAAATATGACCATGCCAGAAAAATATAAAGCATTACTTATAATATTCTGTCTGCTAAACCAGTATTTATTGGAGTTGATAATTTTTGCAAAATACCTCTTTTACTTCCCTTTACATTCCATCTCTCAGGTTTTGGAGTCCTCACAGACAGAAATGTAAATTTGTGTTAAGTACTTAAAACACCTAGTAAAGGCTTGTCTGGGTTTGGAAGCCTATTAATCAATTTGAAAAACATTTTGTGTCAGGTACTGTACTAGGCATTAGGGGTGCAAAAATGAACTTAAATATGAAGTCTTTCCTTAAACTTTTAACAAGAAAGTGAGAAGCCATTAACTAACATACCATGTTATAATGGCTATGATACTAGAATATTTGGAATAGAACACTTTGAGAGTCTAGAGGAAAGAGAAGGTATTCCATCAAGGCACAGGAAATGCTCCTGAGAAAGTTTTTATGATAAAATGGAGAAAAAGGGAAAGCGATTCCAGGTGAAGGGAACATCATGAGCCAAGTTCTAGATCATTGATAAAGGGTAACACTGTAATAGTGCCATGTGAGATGCACACAAGAATGCTGGCTGAGGGATTGGGATTTATCCCATTGGTCAGGGAGAGCTAGGAGAGAGATGTTATATGTGAAGTTCTTGTGGAAGGTTTGTTTAAGTGAAGATGTCAGAAGACCTTTAAGAGACAATAGGAGTAGAAGTCATGAGGGAAGCTGGGTTGATATCCTTAGAGAAGGAATTTACACTGAAAGTGAAGAGCACTGTGATTCAACAGCACTGGTAACAGGAGGTCAGAGAAAAGTACTGTTCGTGGTGTCAGAGGAGCCAGGCTTTGCCTTGTGTTTGGACCAGGTCTGCCAGCTATTCTTTTAATAGTAAAAGATAATAACAATAATCAAAAACAATGATGATAATGATAGTGGTAGCTAATATTTATTGACCACCTACTCTGTGCCAGATATATTCTGAGAATTTTTGGTTTAATCCTTATAACAACCTTATGAGATAAGCAATATTGTCCTCATTCCCATTTTACAGATGAGGAAACTAAGGCACAGAGATTTAAAGTCATTTGCCCAAGGTCATGCATCTACTAAGCCATGGATCTGGGACTCCAACAGAGGCAGCCTCGCTCCAGAGTCTGTACCATATTACATCTCTTAATTCTAACCATCGTTGGGAGAAGTATTAAGAATAAAAATTGTTTTCTTATGCCCAAAAGTCAGAGCCTAAGGGTTTTAGTGGTTAAGTCACATAAAAGTATGGCTTTAATCGATTTTTTATCTTTAGATTTCCAAGTCAGTATGTGATTGTCTGATAGAAGCATCATAGACATATTGAAGCAATTCCACTTCTCAGAAAATCCCCATACCTCTTGGAACTACCCCTTCCTTTCTAACAGACCAGCTGATTCTCTTCAAAATGGGGGAGGCTTGGGTATTCAATATTACACGGTAACATAGCTGGCCTTTTGGTGGTCAGGGTAGGGGGCATGGCTGATTAGCTTATCCCTGTGATGATTAAGTATGGAATATAAGATACAATGGCACCAGCTGGCTGAGTTTGGTGGTAGTGAAGATGAGGGGATGTAGTAGCAAATGGTTGGAAGGGGCAAGAACTAAAAATGAGTTGGGTGCCAACTTGACAGGAGATGACTGAGACCCAAGATTTGTTAAGTTTTTGATGATTGTAAGCTGACAGTCTCATAGGGAAGAAGAATAGAGTGCATGTTTGGTCTAAAACCAAGAAATACCATTAGTGTAACAGGAATACAGAAAAAGGGGAAGTTCACAGGGCCTGAAAAAGTCAAGGAAGACTTTGCCAAGAGAAAGGGATAAGAACTGGGTAAGTGGGCAATAGCTTGAGCAAAGACATGTTGGGAATGCTTATGGTGGGCACAAAAGTTAGAACAGCCTGAGCATCAAGGCCACATGTGTGATGAGGAAGGTGGGAAATAGTTTGAGTGAGGTCAGATTATGGGGGCATTCAAGGGAGTTTGGTGTTTGGGCATCTTCACTGGCTCCCTTTTTCTTAAACAAAGAATTAATACAAGGGTGTTTTAGGGTCATCATTGATTCTGATACATTGGATTGCAGAGAGACTGCAAGAGGAAAGGGCAGTTAGACTGAGATCCTAAAGTGTGTGTGAAATGGATGGAGTCCTGGAAGAGGATGTGGCTGTGGGACTAAGGAGTAAAGTGCATGTCCTTCAGGCATTGTGAAGTGAGGATTGAAAAAGAGGCGAACCATGAGAGACTATGGACTCTGAGAAACAAACTGAGGATTCTAGAGGGGAGGGGGGTGGGGGGATGGGTTAGCCTGGTGATGGGTATTAAAGAGGGCATGTACTGCATGGAGCACTTGGTGTTATACGCAAACAATGAATCATGGAACACTAAAAACTAATGATGTATGGTGATTAACATAATAACAAATACATATATAGATATAGATATAGATATAGATATAGTTAGATAGAGTAGATGAAAGAAAAGGGACAAGACGGGTAGGTTCCAAATCCAGCCTTGAAGAGTGGAAGACTGAGAACACCACCAGTGAGGTACTTGGGAAGATAAGCCTATTGCATTATCAGAAAATTGTTCAAAATTGATTCTCGCAGGAATTATATACTGTAGTTTACTGATTCCAAAATGCATGTCTCTATCTCTCTGGAATTAAGATGCATCCTATATGTGCTATTGGCCAGTCTGCTGTTATGATGTCCTTGCCTTTATCTGTGGTTTTGTACCAGAACTTGCAGAATTGGTGTCAGTACTCCAATGAGAAAATCTGAGACAACATGGGATCCCTCTCAATGGCACAGAGAATGATTTTGTGGAAAGCACGGAGACTGGAAACACCTAGTCAAAACTGATTTGGGCATTCACACTGTGCAAATGAACAAAGATTAGGGATAACTTAACCAATCTATTTCTTTTTAATTTATGTACAAGAATGATATAGGATAAAATACCAGTCTAAGTAAGTTTAAAAGAGCCTTTCAATAGAGACAAAATAAAAAATATAAATAAGAAAGCATTTCATAGTTTAATTGGTGGTAGTATTTTTTGTTGTTGTTGGTTGTTTTTAATTCTCAGTACATATAATGGGCATCTTAAAATCAGAGACATCTTCCGTTCATTGAAATAAGGTAAAATATCCAGGACCCGCTGCTTGTTTGAAATTTGCTTGCTGTGGATTTAAAACAAGTAAGTATTTTAGAGACTTCTTTAGTCAGAGCTTTGTTTCATTTGTGTAGATTGAGTGGATTTGGATGCTGTCCCCTGGTTAATTTAGGGTGGCAAGAAACAATGATTCTGTGTCTGTGATCTTAGACTCTGAGAAAGCTAGTGAATTATTGTAAAATGTGCAGTAGTCTAGAGTGTGTATTGGTCTTCTCTGAAGTCTGAGTCACATAACTACACTGCTTCTTTTCATCCAAACATGGATCCCATAGTACTTTTACATAGCCCTTCTGGTACTCAAGGATAGTATAAATGTCGTCTTAAGGATAATGACGTTAGCCACATTGATAACCCGCGTTGTCAGTTTCCATTTGAACTTCCCCAGTTTGAAACAGTTTGTACTACTAGGTTGGTTCAGAAAAAAACAGTCATTATACCACTTACAGTTGGGGAACTGAGACCCAGAGAGGGTAAACAACTTGTTCAGGTCATGCTGGTTAGTAGTAACAAGTGTCAGAGAAGAATGAGATGGACCAAGGTTGGATGGCTCCTTGTTCAGCACTCTTCTTTTTACTTGTTCCTATTGAGTTGTTCTAGAGGATTTAGGAGCAAAATAAAACCATATCCCTTTTTTTTTGAGTCACAGACCCTCAGGTATGTGAAGGCAGCGCTCACAAGTTGTCACTTCATTTCCAGGCCAAGCATATGCTTTTCCAGACTGTCAGTATCGGAACTCCTCTACAGATCCTTGAAGTGACATTTATTGGAGGAACTGGTCAGGTTTACTCAATTGTGAATTGGCCAAGGGGGCATGTTGGACTATGAAATGTTATTTCCTGCATTTGTCTTTGGTTAGCCTCCACTCAATATACAATAAAACTACCTTCAAAACTACCACATCATGAATCCTTTAGGTATGCATACAGCACGATTTGACAAAACCCAATGAAATGACTATCTCCATTTGTCTAGCCACTGGTTCTTAAAGGAAAGTGAGCAATGGCAACTCTCTAAAAAACAAAACAAAAAACCCATGCCTCACCACACATCTACTGGAACAGAAGTTTGGGGAGAGCAGCCCAAAGATAGATATTATGAAAGTAAATACACTTGAGAGACTCTAATGTATTCCTGAGATATTACTGTTATACTAATAAGGCCTAAAGTTACATTTAAGAAATGCTCCCACCTAACTTTATTGGCTCATACTAATCTTGCCATTATTTGATATCATCATGACTTTTTCCATAAAAACTGTTACTGAGCTAGGTCTTCCTACTCATGCACATAATCATTTATTTATTCACCCATTCAACAAATATACATTGAGTGCCTGGTATGTTTTAGGTATGGTGGATAAGGTCATGAATGAGCAAAATACATATTGCCGTGGAGCTTATATTCCTCTGCAGAGGCAAATAATAAACAGGTGGAAGTATCTCTTTGGAAGTCGTAAATGCTATGAAGGAAGATGTATCTGGGTAAGAGGATAGGGAGTGATGGATATAGGATAGGAGGTTGCAGACTATACAAATAGAATGGTCAGGGAAGGCTGAGGAGGTATGATTGAGGAGAGTCCTGAGTCAAGTGAGAGAGCAAACCATAAACAGAGCCAGGGTGAAAGGTAATCCAGACAGAGGGAACAGCAAGTGCAAAGGTCCTGAGGCAAGGAAGAATTTGGACTGTTACATTTTGTGTTAGTATACAACCATTTTTTGATTCTGCATAGTTGGGCTAGTCTTTCAGACACTTAGGGTAAAACTTACCAGAGCCTGAAAGTTGAACTTTATTAAAATAATTTATGGGTTTCTCATTATCATTTTCTAATCTTAAGGACTTTTTTTTTTTTTTTTTTTAAAGATTTTATTTATTTATTTGACAGAGAGAGACACAGCGAGAGAGGGAACACAAGCAGAGGGAGTGGGAGAGGGAGAAGCAGGCTTCCCGCGGAGCAGGGAGCCCGACGCGGGGCTCGATCCCAGGACCCTGTGATCATGACCTGAGCCGAAGGCAGACGCCTAACGACTGAGCCACCCAGGCGCCCCTAATCTTAAGGACTTTTAAACAATATTTAGTCTACTTTTTTCTCTTTGTAGAAGAACAATAAATGAAGTCGGATGATTGTTTATCTTCAATGACATTTTTGTTAGTGTGTTTTAAGAAAGGTAGTGTTGCCTCCTTGTGGGTGTCTAGAATCTACCCGGTAGCAGAGTCAACCAGATTGGTGGACCTGACACTGGCATATATCTCAGCCAAATATACTGTATAGCTTCTGACAAATGCTCATACTGCAGTCTCCCTTCCCTCCCCTCCCCCGACCCAAAGCCAAGGACATAATATTCTTACTCATTTTCTGGCTCTGAGTGTCTTTGTTTTTGCAGGCTAACCTTTTTGTCATCTTTGACAGGCTCCGTCTCATTCCTGGCTTTAGTTAAACTTGACTGACATTCTTACAGGTCAGTGCTTTTCGTCTATTTCATTCTTTGTTACTTGTTTCCCCTACCATCTTCTGTGTGTCTGTTTTAAAACCTGACACCCTCAGAAAGTTCTCTCCTAACTATATTATTTTCTCTAGAAGCTTGCTGTTTTGCCTGCTCTTCAGAGCTGTTTGTGCGTGTGTGTGTGTGTACCCAACGCGTGTGTGTTATGTGGCTGTCATTCTTAGGGTCTCTGGCTCATTTCGAGGGAGGTGGGTTCCTATTTAGAATAGTCTGAGCATAACATCATGCTTGCTTTACTTCTAAGGTTGATAAGCACTTTTATTAAAATCCTGTTTGTCTTAACTCAGGCTTTCTCTTTTTTTTGGACAAACTCGTACATGATACAGTTTCTTTTTCCCAAAGTTCCTGTTTCACCAGCATCACCAGCCAGTGAATCTTTGTTAGAATTATGGTAAAGGAGCTGTTGCTTTTCTTTTCTTTTCTTTCTTTCTTTCTTTTTTTTTTTTTTTTTTTGCTTTTCTGTTAGCATAGTGATTAAGAGCAGGGCCAAAATATGGGTTTAAATCCAACTCAGTCACTTACTCTCTGGGGGACTCTAGGCAAGTGTAAGGAAGACTGAAGTAGTGCACTCCAGCTGCTTAGGACAGTACTTGGTACATAGTCATCACTTAGTAGTTTTAGTGGTCTCTGAGGTGCCTGGGTGATTCATTTGGTTGGGCATCTGACTCTTGATCTCAGCTCAGGTCTTGATCTCAGGGTCATGAGTGGAGCCTACTTAATAATAATAATAATTTTATTATAATTAATAAATAATAACTATACTATTATTATTATTATTATTATTATTATTATTATTATTATTATTATTATTTTAGTGGTCACTACCACCACCACCACCATCATTATCCTCCTCATTACCAAATCATGTTTCTGAGAAAACAAATTGTCAAGGCCAGTCAAGAATTATCATGTTCTCTAAAGAAGTGTCTGGATTGGTAAAATTTCCCATCACTATGATATTATAACTCTATAAAAATATTTCTCATCTATATTAAGAAAATATCCTTCACACCTCTGTTCCTAAGAACTTCAATTTCTTTTTATAGAGAAGTTTAATTCTCCTTAACTTCTGGTCCCAGACTTATATATCCAAATCCTCATCAAAGTGTTCAACAGAATTGGGGATCTTACCAGTATCAAAAAGTACCCTGTAACGTAGAAGGCAGAGAGATAAAAGAAGATTCTGTTACTGTTAGGAATGACTGCCATCCCTCCAAGATAAATTACTTTTTAACTTGATTAGAATTTTGAACAAGGAGAAAGGAAGAGCTTAATTAGTCATTTTAGGGTAAATCAACCATGCTGATAGAGTGGCATGGAATAATCTGAGAGTGGTGATAGGAATTTAGAGTTTAATCTGAAATATATAATATTGTTCATATTGAAAAAGTGGTCAGAAGGAAAGAATATTGGTTATTAGACACTTCTCTTCAGATACAATTCAAGCTAATAAACTTACTACTTTATTTCTGTTTCTTCAGAGATAAGGCAAGGCACATCAAAGATGTTAATGCTGCATTCATTCATTCATTCATTCATTCAGCCATTACCTATTGAGTGTCCACTGTACATCAGGCACCGTTCTGGGCATTAGGGTTACAGAGGTGAACAAGATAAGGTGCCTGCCTTCACAAAGCTTATATTCTGGAGGCGGGAATTAGATGTTAAATAAATCAGAAAGATAATTTCAGCTGTTGCTAAGGGCTGTGAATAAAAAAACAGTATAACGGAATGGGAGTAGTACCAAGAGGAAAGAAATGCAATACTTAGGAAAGAGATAGGAAGGATGAAAAGTTACAGTTCTGGGTTTGGGGGAGTACTTGGAGGTGCAACTGGGTTTTATATTTTCTCCTATATGGATTTGGGAAGCCATTTATGGATTTCCGGCAGGAGAGTAACATGCTCTGAATTTCATTTCACAGCAATTCCTCTGTCTCTTGTCAACAATGTATTTGAAAGAGATAAAACTCTATGTGAGGAGACCCATTAAGTGTTGGGTCTGTAGGTAGGAGGATGGTGGTTTGGACTCGGTGGGGGAAGTGGACTTGGAGAGAAGTGAATAGGTTCAAGATATATTTTGGGAGCTGAGTTAACAAGACCTGCCGGAGACTAGCTGTGTGGGATGATAAGACAGAAGGCTGTTTCTGGCCTATCTAATGGGTGGAGGATGGAGCAAGCCCTTTATTGAGAAAAGCAGAAGAGAAGTTGGCTTTTTTTGGGAGGGATAGAGAAGGGGGGATGAAAAGTTAAGGTTGGGGCTTATTATACTTGAAAAGCCTGTGAAGCATCCACATGAAGGTATAGATAGCCAGCCATTGGAACGGTCAAGACAAGAGTTAAATTTGGGAGGGTCCATATATTCACAGTATTAATACCATGGGGATTGGGGAGATTGGCAAGGAGGAGGGAGAATAAAAGAGCCCTGGACAAACCTTGGTGAAATCCAGTTTAATTGGTGGGTAGAGGAAGAGGAGATTATTAAAAATAAAACTTTTTAAAACAATGGCAATCTTTTTTTCTCATGATTTTGGGGGTTGAGTGTGCTCATCTAAGTAGTTCTTAGTCGTGGTTTTAAGCAGCAGCTGGGGGTTGGGGTCCCCTCAAAGCTTTTCCATCTCACAAAGACTGCCTGGCTGGAAAGACTCCAGTGGTTGGGGCTCCTCAGGCAACTCTTTCTTTGAGGTCTCTCCATATGGCAGCCTCAGGGATCTGATCTCCTTACACAACAGCTGAAGGATTGAAAAGGAACAGTGCGAGAGGAAGAAGGAAAGCCAGGAGAATATTTTATTGCTGAATCCAAGAAGAGAAGTTTGAGGTAGTTGTCTATCCTGTCAAGTTATACTGGAAGATTAAGCTGAAAGCACAGAAGGTGCATCATATTGGCAAGATGGAAGTCCTTGTGCCCTAAGCACAAGTGGTTTTGGTGCGATTTAGGGGTGGGGGGAGATTGGAGGGATTAAGGGGTGAACAGAAGGAGGGAAAAGCAGATGGAGATGGTGAGTGCATTGATTTTTCTTAAGAAGCTGTAAAGGGGCCAGAGAGAGTAGGACCCAGAGAGGGATGTGAGTTTAAGGGAATCTTAGACATTTGAGATGACACCTAAAAGAAAAGTTCATGTGGGTAGAGGACTGGCTGGCATATGGTAATTACTGTGGGGCTTAAAGGGTCAAGATAGCTTGGAGTCAAGGTCTCTGTTTCCTTTTCAGCTTAAGGCAGTCTCTCTCCCTCCTTTGTCTCTTGCCAGGGGCTTTTTGAGTATCCATGTGTGACTGAAATTAGCCTGTCCCTGCACATCTCAGTAACACGAGCCAATAAATTTGCTTCCTTTTTTCATGGCTTAAGATACTTGCTATAGAATCTTTTTATTATCTATATGATACATACATTTATATATGATACATTGTCTGTATGATGATCTTTCAAAGAATTTTAAAAAGCACACTGCATAGTTCCCTCCAACAGCCATCCAGACTAAAGAATTGGGGGGGGGGAATGGGGAAAAAGTAATATTTTATTATAGAGTTGTTTTTTGGATAGCATATATAACATTTACTTTACCATTTCAATGTAAGTTACCAGATATTTAGAATTGGAAGTGAAATCTGATGCCATCTGGTTCAAATTCTTCACTGAATAGAAGACATGGATGCCTCAAGTAAGTGAATGACCTGTGGAAGGAAAGAAGCTAGGACCTGGATGGTAACTTAGAAACCTGGTTTTGGGGTCACACAGACATGAATTTGAATCCTGGTACTGCCTCTCACAAGTCCTGAGCTTATAAAAATTACTTAACTGCTTTGTGTTTGTTTTCTAATATTTCATCTGGATTAGTTAATAGATTGACATTACAGTTATTGTGAGGCATAAATGAGATTGCAAATTAATTAGTTAGGCATCTTGCACCTAGATATCCTTTGTTTAGTGTTAGCTCTGTATAGTCCCAAGACCTTGAAAGAATTAATACTCTAAACACTGAAAAATTGAAGATCACAATAATAAGGGTCATATTTTCTCTTGTCATCTTACTGATACTTTAGGCTAAACCAGTAATTTGACTTTTCAATTGAAATTATTATTCTGATTAATTGTAGATTCACATGAAATCATAAGAAATAATACAGAGAAAATCCACATACAGTTTATTCAGTTTCCCCCAATGGAAACGTTTTGAAAAAACTATATTACTCAACAATTTGGTGTTATAAACAGAAAATTTTTTATTGATGCTAATATCTATTAAGGCATCAGAAGTTATTCTTTAGTACACAGTCCTTCAAAAGAAAATAAAAATTATGAAGCTTCCAAATTCTATCATTGCTCAAATGGAAGTATGGATAATGTGCATTTTGATTCTCTTTTTTAAAGTTATGATTAACTTTACATAATTTGGAGCTAAAGCAATGTCCTGATTTGAACATCTGATAGAACCCATTAGACAACAGGATTTACTGCAGCAGACTTCTGACTTGGCTTTGATTTGGTAACCTTGGCCAAGCCACTTAAATTTTATATTCGAGAGCTAATTGTAAACTGGGGCAAAAGTACATATCTCTGCCTGATTCATGGGAATATTCTGGATGAAGTAGATACCATGTTTATCTATCCCCTGCCTATCTCCCTAGACTTCTTTCTTGATACTCTCCTTTTGCCTTCTATGCTTGGCCATAAGAATGTTCTCAGTTCCTCAAGCATAGCATGCTCTATCTCATTTCTGCTCGTTTTCTTATGCTCTTCCCTCTACTTGGAATATACCCTCATTCCCTCTCTGCCATACCCCCCAATCTATTCACACATATATTTCCTCCCTCTGCCCCTCCCCATCCCTCTCTAAGTCCTACTTAGTTTCCCCGATCGTATCTTTAGCAAAGTCTATAGGGGAGGCTCCCCATGACCTCCAGGCTGGATTAGGTCCCCACATTGTATGTTCCCTCATCATCTAGTGCCCTTATTTCATGGGACTTAGCCCATATCCTTGCTGTGTTTTGTCTGGTGTCTATTTTCACCAATATACAAAGTAAAGGCAGGAAAGAATACTGTCTAGATCACTGCTAACCACACCTATCACAGTACCTGCTGCAGAGTGGGTGCTCAATAAATACTCATGGAATGAGTGACTGAATAAATTTAATAAACATACACTTTGTCATATTTATTTAGTATGTGACTCATCTAGATTTAAGACCATTAAATGTTTAAAACTATATCTTTATGGGGTGTTTTAGTTTTCCTTATTTTTTTCCCTTTTCTTTTGTTTTCATGTCAGAATTGCTGTGTAATTATCTTGAAAAATACCTCGAAGTGTGGCCAAGATGAATTTTAAAAAGGAAGGCAAGCACAAAATAGAGAAGAATGTTTACTTTAATGCGTTAAAGAGTGAATGTGAAGTTCGTGCCAGTCCCCAGTAAAGCACATACAGTAGCAAATTGCTGCTTCTCATTCTGTCTCAGATGGTGAAAATACCTTGCAGTTTTCAGGCCAATTGAGGTTGTATGTGCTGTGTGCATCCAAATGCCCAATATGATGCTGTAACTCTTAACTCTGTTGCTGAGATAAAATGGCTGAAACAGTTAAAAGACTGACCTAGATGGGCATGGTTCTTCCCTGTACATGTACCGTCTTAACCACTAAAGAGAATCATTCTTCTCCTAGTCTTTCCATTTTGATAAGAGATCATGATAATGAGCAGCACTTTCTGGTAGGATTTCCCATAGTACTGGTGCAAGGTTCAATATCACTTTCTTTTGTTTTTCTGTTTTGGAGCTATTGATTTTTGCCTTAGGTGATTTTTCTGGCATTACAAAATGATAGTCTGTTATTCCTTATATCTAAATGATAGGCATAAATTTTACCTGAAATACCCAATAGAATGATTAATATTCACTGTAACTCATAATTAAACTGGCAGAACTTGGATCATGAGCACTATATTTTAAAACATGCATTTTTATTGTCTTTTAAATAAAATTCATTAGTTCTAATTTTTTCCTGATCATTGAGAAAAATTTAGCAAATATAGAAATATATTTTAAAAAGGAAAAAGTCCTTATTTTGTAATATAAATGCAGAAATTATTGATATTTGGTCTACCTCCTTTGACATTTTTGATGATACAGGTATTTTTAAATACTCAGAAGTTTTCTCTCTGTAATCTAATGTGGTGTCCTGCATTTTTCAACTATTATAATATTATACATTTTCCCAGATGGTTAAATTCTTAAAGGGGCATTAATAGTCCATGCTATGTATACAACATAATTTATTTAACCATTCTGTTATTGTGGGATATATGTTTCCAATTTTTAGCTTTTATAAAATATGCTGCAGTGACATTATCTTTGAATGTTAGTCTGCATATATGATTACCCTAGATTTTTACCTGAAAATCTCAATACTGGATCATAGGATATAAATATTTTTTAAACTCTTGATACAAACTACCAAAAAGCTTCCAGCAAAAGTCTATTAATTTATAGCTCCACCATCAATTGATGAGATTGCCCATATCACTATATTCTTTCAACACTGTCATTTTTTAAAACCATGCAAAATTATATCTTCCTGATTAAATTTTTAATTTTATTATTAGTGAAACATTTTAGAAATTTGTGACCCATTTTTCTCTCCCGTTTTGTTAAGTATCTATTCCTACCTGTCCTTTTGTATTTGTCTTTAGGAGATTTACTACTTCATAAATTTTTAATGTTATTTCCATGTAAACTATATTTCTATGGTCACAGTTTTTTTTTTCAGATAATTCTAGTTTCCTTGCATTTTAATTTTCTTGAACTAGGCAAGTTCAGGAAATTTTATTTAGATCAAATCTATTGATGTTTTTCTTTGTGAATCTTTCCTAGCTTTTGTATTTAGAAATCCTTTCCACATCCACAATGCAGACAGATATTTACCTCTATTTCCTCCTATATATTTTTACAATTTCATTAAAAAGTTGAAATTTCTTAAAGGAGTACTTCTATAACGCATCAGGTGGTGTGTAATAAAAGAGGCAGAGTATAACAACCATGAGGGATATTTGAAGTGAGGCTTTGAGGGAAGGCCTCACTGCTCTGTACACATTTGAGCAGAGACCTCAGGGGGCCAGGGAGTAAGCCAACCAGATGTGTGGTTGTGCATGTTCCAGGAAGAGGATTAGCAAATGTGAAGGTTATTAGTGGGAGTATGCCTGGCATACATACTGAAGGAATATTAAGAAGGCTACTCTGGGTGGAGCAGAGTGGGTGAGGGGGAGAGAGCAGGAAATGAGGTCTGAAAGAGAATGGGCTCGAAGCAGGAGTGGTCCAGCTCTCATAAACCATTGTTGAGTACTTGGGTTTTTACTCCTAATGACATGGGAACTATTCCAAGGGTTTAAATAGAGGAGTGATCGGACATGACTTTCTTTTTAAAAATTACTCTAGCTGTTTGATAAAGCATAGATACCTAAAGGAACACATCCAGGAGAGGGAAGAGCCTAGCAGGGACCCTTAGGTGGGAGCAGCCTGGCATGTGGGAGGAATGGCAACAAGTCTAGTGTGGCTGAAACAGGGGGAGAGTTAGGTGCAGGGCAAGATCAGAAAATGTGTGAGGTCGGTGAGGAAATGTTCTTCCTTCCATTTTTTACTTTCTTATTGGTTATCTGGTTTTTACTCCTTTTGGGGTTAATTCTGCTTGTTTATAATTTATCAGAAAATTGCTTACCTTTCTACATTTTTCAGTACTCTGCTCTTAATTTTCTCTTAAGAACTTTTCATCCACCTGTATCTAGCATATATTTTCTTTTGAAATGGTGTTTTCTTGCTTATAAACTTCCTAAAACCCATTTACAGCATTAATTAACAAAAAGAGTAGTATATTTAAAAAAATAACTTACACCTATCCTTTTTTAATTCATTTGTAGTATCAGTTAGGTTGCATTCAGATATATGTGATAAACCCTACTGTGGAGGTTCATCCTAATAGGGCTTTATTTTTCTCACATTAAAGAAAGCCAGTAGGTGGGTAATTCAAGGCTTATTCAGAAGTCTCTAGGAAGGCATCAAGGATATAGTCTTCTTCTACCATACTAAGCATGTATGTGGCTGTCATGCTGTTCACAAAATTGTCCTCCAGACATGAAGTTCTGATTCCAGACAAGAGGAAGAAGGGGAAGGACAGATGGCAGCTAAGACTGTTCTTTTTCATTAGGAAACAAATCATTTTCTTAGAACCTCCAGTAGTAAGCATCTGATTACTTCATGGCCAAAATTGGGTCACATAACTGCTCTTACCTTCAGGGGAGTCTTTAGGAGCAGGTATTTTGAACTGGCTACATTGCTGCTTTGACTACAATCTGCACTTTCTTAGTTAAGGAGAGGGAACTAAGAGTGTTTACCACAACGTACAGTCTATAGTAGAAGCAGTACAGAAAAGTCTCAAAAGAAAAATATACATGGTCTAGTCAATATATATGTAAAAATAATAATAATCTATAAAATTCCAAAAATGCAAGTTAAAACTGTTACATTCTGGCTCATTAGGTTGGCAAATTAATAATAGTGATAATACTCAAACTTAGTGAGCATAAGGTGAAATGGCAGTCCTTTAGGAAGTATAACTTGGTATAAGCTTTCTGGAAGCAATTTAATAATACATGTGGTGTGTGTGTAAGGGTATCTTAGGGTTTGTTTTGCATTTCCCTGATGACTAATGAAGTTGAGCACCTTTCATATGTTTCATGACCATTTGAATTTCCTCTTTGGTGAGTTGCCTGTTCAAATCTCTTGCCCATTTCTCTACTTATTATTATCTTTTTCTTATTAATATGAAGTTCTTTATATTTTCTGGATACAAGCCATTTGCCTGGGATATGTGTTGAAAACCTCTCCCAGTCTGTAGCTTGACTTTTCAAAACTCTCCTAATAATGTCTTTCATATACAGAATTTCTTAATTTCAGTGTTTTCTAACTTATCAGTCTTTTTCTTTATTGTTAGTACATTGTATGTCCTGTTGAAGAAATTTTTCCTTACCCTAAGTTATTTTCTAATAAAATGTCCCAGAAAATTTACTGGTTTTACCCTCATATTTAGATCTAAACATACTTATTTAAAAGATTTCCTTTCTCAGTCATTATCTTTGCCATAATTCAAATATCTTTATTCACATCCATCTTCTTCCGAGCTCTTGCTTCTGGTGCATTGGTCTATTTATCAATCACTGCACTAATACTATTCTTTCTTATTTTCTGTAGTTTAAAAGTAACTTTTGATATCGAAGATTTGGCAAATTCTTCTATCTTTTTTTCCCTGTTCATTTGAAACCTATAAAGCCCTTCATTTATCTTGACTGTAGAAATTACAGTATACTTCCTTGACCTATTAAAGTCTACTGTTAATTGTACACAGAAGTGTTTTATATGTGTACTTACTGAAGGCTAAAGATAGTGTCTCTATCCCAAACAGCATAAGATTCTTCTTTATCTTTTTTTTTTAAATCAATCAGCTTTATTTTTAATTTTTAAAAAATTTTTTTTATTCCTATGTTAATCCCCATACATTACATCATTAGTTTTAGATGAAGTGTTCCATGATTCATTGTTTGTGCATAACACCCAGTGCTCCATGCAGAATGTGCCCTCCTCAATACCCACCACCAGGCTAACCCATCCTCCCACCCCCCTCCCCTCTAGAACCCTCAGTTTGTTTTACAGAGTCCATCGTCTCTCATGGTTCGTCTACCCCTCCGATTTCCCCCGCTTCTTTCTTCCCCTCCTTCTTCTTCTTCTTTTTTTTTTTCTTAACATATATTGCATTATTTGTTTCAGAGGTACAGATTTAAGATTCAACAGTCTTGCACAATTCACAGCGCTTACCAGAGCACATACCCTCCCCAGTGTCTATCACCCAGTCACCCCATCCCTCCCACCCCCCACCACTCCAGCAACCCTCAGTTTGTTTCCTGAGATTAAGAATTCCTCATATCAGTGAGATCATATGA
>NC_058407.1:20856910-20857460 GCF_002201575.2 Neomonachus schauinslandi | reverse complement strand
TGCAAATGGCAAGATCTCATTCCTTTTGATGGCTGCATAATATTCCATTGTATATATATACCACTTCTTCTTTATCCATTCATCTGTCGATGGACATCTTGGCTCTTTCCACAGTTTGGCTATTGTGGACATTGCTGCTATAAACATTGGGGTGCATGTACCCCTTCGGATCCCTACTTTTGTATCTTCGGGGTAAATACCCAGTAGTGCAATTGCTGGGTCGTAGGGTAGCTCTATTTTCAACTTTTTGGGGAACCTCCATACAGTTTTCCAGAGTGGCTGCACCAGCTTGCATTCCCACCAACAGTGTAGGAGGGTTCCCCTTTCTCCGCATCCCCGCCAACATCTGTCGTTTCCTGACTTGTTAATTTTAGCCATTCTGACTGGTGTGAGGTGGTATCTCATTGAGGTTTTGATTTGGATTTCCCTGATGCCGAGCGATATTGAGCACTTTTTCATGTGTCTGTTGGCCATTTGGATGTCTTCTTTGGAAAAATGTCTGTTCATGTCTTCTGCCCATTTCTTGATTGGATTCTTTGTTCTTTGGGTG
>NC_058407.1:20847332-20851910 GCF_002201575.2 Neomonachus schauinslandi | reverse complement strand
TTGTAGGTTACATATCTCTTCTCCCGAGCTGCTTTCAGGATTTTCTCTTTGTCTCTGAGACTCGTAAGTTTTACTATTAGATGTCGGGGTGTTGACCTATTTTTATTGATTTTGAGGGGGGTTCTCTGCACTTCCTGGATTTTCATGCCTGTTTCCTTCCCCAAATTAGGGAAGTTCTCTGCTATAATTTGCTCCATTATACCTTCTGCCCCTCTCTCTCTTTCTTCTTCTTCTGGGATCCCAATTATTCTAATGTTGTTTCGTCTTATGGTATCACTTATCTCTCGAATTCTGCCCTCGTGATCCAGTAGTTGTTTATCTCTCTTTTTCTCAGCTTCTTTATTTTCCATCATTTCATCTTCTATATTACTGATTCTCTCTTCTGCCTCATTTATTCTAGCAGTTAGCGCCCCCATTTTTGATTGCACCTCATTAATAGCCTTTTTGATTTCTACTTGGTTGGATTTTAGTTCTTTTACTTCTCCAGAAAGGGTTTCTCTAATAACTTCTATATTTTTTTCAAGCCCAGCTAGTATCTTTAAAGTGATGATTCTGAACTCTAGATCTGACATCGTACTAATGTCCGTATTGAGTAGGTCCCTGGCAGTCGGTACTACCTCTTGTTCTTTTTGTTGAGGTGATTTTTTCCGTCTTGTCATTTTGTGCAGAGGAGAATAGATTAATGAGAGAACAAAATGCTAGCAGAGTAACAACGTCCCCATAAAATATACTCTAAACAAATCAGAAAAGACCTGAAGCAGTGGGAAAAGAAAGGGAAAGAGAGAAAAAAGAAAAAGAAAAAAAAGAAAAAGATAAAGATAAAAACAAAAACAAACAAAACAAAACAACAACAACAACAAAAAACCAGAATGTGATCAAATATGATCAGGCTGGTATATAGATCAGTGCCACACACTAGATTTTGGGTGTATTTTGGTCTTTTAGAAGAAAGTGCCTCCCAAATTTTATTTTTTATTTATTTATTTTTTTTAAAGATTTTATTTATTTATTTGAGACAGAGAGAATGAGAGACAGACAGCATGAGAGGGAGGAGGGTCAGAGGGAGAAGCAGACTCCCTGCCGAGCAGGGAGCCCGATATGGGACTCGATCCCAGGACTCCAGGATCATGACCTGAGCCAAAGGCAGTCGCTTAACCAACTGAGCCACCCAGGCACCCGCCTCCCAAATTTTAAAGAAAGAAAAACTTATATATGTACAAAAATAAGGGTTGATATGATGAAGTGATGGAATATGACTCTAATGATGGAAATTATAAAAAATTTTATAAAAGGAATTGATAAGAAGTTGTTTGAAAAAAGAAAGAAGAGGATTTGAAAAAAGAAAAAAGAAAAAAAAAGGGGGGGGAGAGAATGTGATCAGGCAGGGGAATAGAAAACACCATATACTAGAGATTTAGGGTATATTTTAATCTGTTAGAAGAAACTATCTCAAAATTTTAAAGAGGGAACGACTTATATATATAAGCCAAAAATACGGGTAACTACTATGAAGGGATAGAATATGACTCTAAAAATGGAAAATAAAAATGTTTTTTTTAAAAAAAGGGATTGATAAGATGTTGGTTGAAAAAGGGAAAAAGAAAAATTCAAAAAGAAAAAAAAAGACAGTTAAAAACAATTAACTTTGAAAGACTAAAGAATCATGGTAAAAAGCCATGAATTCTATGTGCAGTATTCCCCTAGCGCTGGAGTTCTGCCGTTCTCATTGATCGGTAAACTTGGTCTTGGCTGGCTGTTCTCGCTGATCTTCTGGGGAGGGGCCTGTTGCCGTGGTTTCCAAATGTCTCTGCCGGAGGCGGAATTGCCCCGCCCTTGCCCCCTCCCGGCTAAGTAATCTGCTCGGGTTTGCTCTCCGGGGCTTTTGTTCCCTGCGCGCTTTCCGTACAGCTTTGGAGGCGGAGAGTGAAAATGGCGGCCTCCCAATCTCCGCCCCGGAGGAGCCCAGAACTCGGGGCCCTGCTCCTCAGTGAGCCCCCAGAGAAAAGCCGTCAGTCACTCCCGTCTCCCCGGTCTCCGGCCGCACTCCGTGCTCACCCGGCCTGTGACCGCGCGTTTCTATCTCTGGCACCCGACCCCGGGTGGAGTCTCCAAACCCAGCAGATCCCTGCGGTGCACTCCCGCGCGGCTCCTCCCGGGGGAGGAAGGTGAGTCTCCCCGGATCTGCCGCTTGTTGGGTCCCTGCTGGAGGAGCAGTGGCCCGACTGTGCCGCGGATCCCGGTTTATGGCCACCCCGAGCTGAGAGCCTGCGCCTGGCCCCGCCTCTGCAGCCGGCTTCCGGCTCCGATACCTGGGAGCTCTGCCACACTCAGGCACCCCCGGTCTTTCTGTGACCCCTTAGGGTCCTGAGACCACACTGTCCCAGAGGGTTCCACCCCCCGCTTAGCCACCAGAGTGACGTCCCTCGACGGAGCAGAGTTTTAAAAGCTCCGATTTTGTGCTCCGCGGCTCTATCACTTGCCAGAAGCGGCCTACGGAGGCCCCTCCCCCGCCGTCTATCCTCCCGAATATCGCCTCGGATTCACGTCTCCGCACGTCCTACCTTCCAGAAAGTGGTTGCTTTTCTGATGAGAGAGTTGTTGCTCTTCTTTTCTTCGATCTCCTGTTGAGTTTGTAGGTGTTCAGAATGGTTTGATCTTATCCAGCTGAATTCCTGAGAGGAGATGAAATCCAGGTCTCCTACTCCTCCGCCATCTTGCTCCGCCCCCTCCCTTCTTTATCTTTTTCAAGAAGGTCACCTATTCTGCCTATTGGGTTTACATATCAATTCTAGCATAAGCTTGTATATAAAACCTGATAGGATCTATATTTGGAGACCAATTTGGGGAGCATTGGTATTTTAAACATATTGAAACTTTCAATCTGTGAACACAGTATAGCTCTTTATTAGTTTAAGGCTACTTAGTTTTTTTAGTCATGTTTTCCAGTTTTCTTTATACATAATAATGCATAACATTATTTTTAGGTTTAGTCTTAGATATTTGTTATTTTGATGCTCATACAATATTTTCATAAATTTAATTTTCTCTTTATTACTGGTATTAGAGATATATTTAATGCTTAAATTACTGACTTTATATTTAGCAACATTGCTAAATTTATTCGTAGATTCTTGGATTTTCTATGAACATAATTATATCATCTATAAATACTGATAGTCATGTTTGTTTCCTTTCAAACCTTTTCTCTTTCTTCTCTTACTGTCCTGGATAATTTCATCTGTTCAGTGTTGAACTGGTGATAGCATGCATATGTACCTTGTACTCTATCTCAAAGAAAAACTTTCAGTAATTCACCATTCAGTATGATGTTTGTTGCAGATTAATCATCAGATTAAAAAATTTCCCATTTCCTCTAGTGTGCATATGATTTCTCTCCTTTATTCTGTTGACCTTTAGAACTTTTTATTTTGAAAAATTTCAAACTTATGGAAAGGTTGCAAGAATAGTGCCATGTATTCCTTAATACTCTTTATTTAGATTCACTCATTGTTAATATTTTTCCACATTTACTTTATCACTGTCTATTCATATTTTCATTGTAACTATTTCTGAACCAATTGGGAGTCAGCTGCGGTTATATGACCCTATAATCCTAAGTATCTTCTAAGAGCAAGGATATGCTCTTATAAGCCAGTGTTTAATGATCAAATTCAAGAAATATGATATTGGTTTAATTCTATTATCTAATGTGCAGTCCATAGTCAAATTAACCCAGTTGCCCCAATAATGTCCTTACAGCAAAGTTTTTCCTCTCTGGGCTCAGGCATTGTATTTAGTTGTCTTATCTCTTTAGTTTCCTTTCATCTGAAACCTCAACTTTTCTTTGTCTTCACTTTTACTATGTGCTTTCTATTTCTTTTCTGTATTATTATTTTTTTCCCTCTCTTTCTTGCTTCCTTTTGGTTTGGGCTTTAAACAGAATTTTTTTCCTGTTAGTAAAGACTATAGTCTTTCCTTTCAAACTTTCAAAACTATAGTCTTTTACTTACCTTTACCTTATATGTAAATTATAACATTTTTCCTTGACTTATTAAAGTCAAGTATCCATAGAGATTTAAGAAAGTAGTATCCGTAGAGGTTTAACATGTATATTAGTCAAGGGCTAAAGATAATATCTCTGTCCTCTTTCCCAATAGCACAAGAATCTAAATACTAAATCTTCCTACACCTTTATGTAGTACTTTAGTTTAGTATTTTACTTACACCTGCTTTCTGGTCCTCTTATATTAACTATCATTTCTTGTTGTCAGTAGTTTTATGTAGCTTTACCAACATAATAACCAGTTTATTTGCTTATTATTATGCTTTCTGCATTTCACTTATTCCTTCGGATTCTCCTTGGTCCTTAACAAGGAGCATCTTTTTTGGCTCTGTGCATGGTAAAATCTTTCATGTTTGCTTGAAAATGTCTCTTTTGCTTCATTTATGAATAATAGTGTTGCTGAGTATAGAATTCTAAAGGGAGTTATTTTTCCTCAATTCTTAGAAGATAATTTCTTAGACATTCTTGGAAGATATCTTTTCATTGCTTCCTGCATCTTTTGTAGCTGATGAGTG